>NC_084974.1:28258245-28470989 GCF_963691925.1 Scomber scombrus | reverse complement strand
TGAAAGACAAAATTGGGTCATGTGTGACATCTTGTCTTCATATTAGTGCTGTCACCTGGCGTGAACAGCCTCCAGACCAGATGGCACGCAGACCAGTCGTTTAGGCTGAGCTGCCCTTGTCAGGCAAGATCTTGTAACCTGATCAAGGTTTAACACATGTCGGCTTGAAGTCCATAACTGCAGCTCCTTTTGATTGAATTTGCCCCCTTTTATCATTTTAATTTCAATAAATACCCTGATTTAAACTTATTCTAAAAGCTTGACTTTTACAGAACCCCTTTTAAAGGTTATAAAAGGCCAACGTTGAACGAGAGAAAATTGCATAGTAATAAAATATGCCATGCAATATCTTACTAATTGTTCTACTTTGTCAATTTGGAGTTGTCTGCATACTAAAAAAGCTGGAAAGTAACGTATAGTTATTGGCTGACCTATTGGCTCTGGGGTCAAATCTGCTGCAAGCAAACTGATTGAGGTGAAACACTGTGACAAGTGTGTTATCTCCCCACAATGGCATTTTTTCTCTTTCCATCTGTGTAGTCCTGATTACGCTCCAAAGAACTGCCGTAGCACTCTCCACCAACGTTTATCTCAGTGGGAGCAATCAAGCCAGCCATAAATCAACAATTTTCTTTATCCAGAATGAGGTCTGGGCCCCCCCTCTTCTGCCCTTCGTTCAGTCCTGGTGTGTCCTTGGGTAGATTGTACCGACGGATAAAGCATGTTCATATCGCACTGCAATATAATCTTCCCCAGGAGTCACAAATTACGGAACACTTCAGGTGTTACTACTTGGAACAGGAGAGCGATAGAATATAATCTACCTAAAGAACTCGATTAAGCAGAATTGTTATGACCTCAAACCAAAAATGAATTTAATTATTCATGTTTCAATTTCTGTGACTCCTCTTCAAACTTTTTTATGATTTTTTTTTTCTTTTTCTCTTTTCTTTTTCTTTTCTCTTCAGGGCCACCCACCATCTCCAGCACACAGACTCAGCAAGCTTTACATGGAGAAAAAGGACAAATCAAATGTTTTATTCGAAGTACACCTCCTCCAGACCGCATTGTAAGTACTTCTGGATCATTTATTTGTATTGTTTCTTTTTTTCTAATGACCATTATTCACATCTGTGTAAAAGTATAATGCCTATCTAAACATGAGCAGTGCATAGTAGCATTTTACAGCGTTATTTGATTATTTATTTTCATATAAAAAGGTGAGCTCGACACTACAGTTGGAACCCACAGTTTCTCATTTAATGCTCACGTAGGCTTTGTTAGCACTGATCCCATTAAGATTGATGGACCTTATATAAACAGCCTATTCTCTGAGCTCACACTGCACTTATTATTAATTTGTCAATGTGTGTGTGTGCATGTGTGTGTTTGCGTATGCATGTGTTTGCCTGTGTGTTAATTGCCATACTTTGTCATCTAATGTGTGTTTTTATTATATTGGTGTCTAGCATTAACTAGCAGCATAATTAATATCAGGTTGATTTGAGAGGTGTGCCTGTGGTGGCAAGTGTTTATCCTGGTTTCCAAACTATTTCATTAAGTCTTCACAAAAGTCCAGTTTTCTTTTATTTTTCCTTTGATTTAACGACTTGCATAAATCATTTAAGATGCAGCTAAGTCAAGTCAAGTCAATTTCATGTATAAAGCCCAAAATGACAAGTGGTTTATAATCTGTATAACAGCGTCTATCTTTAGACCTTTGGTACGGTTATACGCCACAAAAAATATTGTAAGAGTAACGACAAAGAAAGCTCTTCACTTTAGACATTTTGGAACCCAGATGTTAACAAAAACAGGATTATTTCATTGAGTAATTAAGTAAAATACTCAAACCAAGGCAAAATGTATAACACTGTGGCATTTGTGTAACTCTATTTAGCCAACTGGCCATTATTGCTTACAGTTGAATGTTCGCTGAGTACCAGTTTCTCTTTCCTGTTCAGTATCCACTGACATGGACTTCTCCATTTGTCAGTTGAAAATCTTTAACACTGTAAAAATGAATCATGTAGTGCTCACTATAGTCACCCAATACAAATGCACTCTGTGTTTTGGGATGCATAGAACAAAAGCAGCCACTAAGTGGTACGTGTTAAATTATTGTAGTAATGCAACAATAAACCCAGAATATGCTAATATCAATTATTTCCCCATGTTTCTCTTGTTAGTGCAATTTCCCGTCAGTCCCTCACATGTCAGAAATCCCTTTTGTATACCGTCTGTGCCTCACAATATCTTCAACCTTCAGATTTTGGACATTTGGTTTTGATATTATTTCAGAGTACATTTATTCAAGATGTTCAGTTTGATTTCCCTTCTATCAATGTGACACCAAATCTTAATTATTTTGACATAAATGTAATGTGTGCATTAGATAACACACAGACTTTGCAAAAAGAGTTGCCAGTTATGTCAAAAAAATATCAATGTAACATCATCAGACAAACTATTAAAGACAAGCGGCACATATTTAGAATATTTTAATACATAAAAAATGTGCAAAAGGGATTTAATATATTTGTATTGAAAGTGATACTGTTGTCACAGTGTGTCCTTATTCTGTGTGTGTCCTAATTCTTCTTACAATAACAAGTGTTATTGTTATGGAAGTAGATTTTTTTTGAAGGATATTTTTGCTGTTGTTCTTTAGCTACCTTGATTATTCACAGTATTTAAAATAATGCACGGCATCACGTGCCCTACATCTTTATATTCCTCTAGTTCACAGCAAACACTTCACTTCAAATAGTAGCATATACTTATGACCCTATTTTGAGCCCATAGTCTCCCAACAGCCAAATCCAAAAGCACAGTAATTCTGCAGTGAGATGAAATCTGCCTAGAGTACATGCAATTTGCAAATACCCATTGATATTGGCTCAGTCTACAGATACCGGAGATATCTCTGTGAGTTGGCAGCTTGTCAAACAGAGATGAACAGCAGTAAATGAGGCCAGTCGACCACAACATTTTTAACCATAACACAGCATCCAAACTCTCCACAATAGAATACAATATCTTAAGTGCATTTCTCACTGATTCATTTCCCTCTGAATCATGAAGCTATTCACCAAACTAAATGAGCGAATGTCTGTGCAATGATATCAATAGCAGTAACTCATACTACCTTATAAAAGGAATAAATAGAACTACCCTTTCATTACAATAGAGCATGAGAGTCATCTGTTCATGGCCATCATGTATATCCATGGACGTGTGTATTTTGAGCAACATAAAGCTGCTCGTCATTATGAAAGAATCATCCAAAAGCATCTGGGTGAAATGGGGTTAATAACCAGGTCATCACCACGCCATTATACACCTTCTAATGAACTCAAGCATCCACTGACCGGAGTATTCAAAGTTAGGTAGTTGCATGAAGCGCCGATGTGTGGGAGGCTCAGTCAGCTTTAACACTTGAGTGCTACAGTGCCTTGTTCAGTAACTGACATATGATGGTGACAGGTATCAGGGCCAAAGTTGTGTTGCCTGGTCATGCAAAGAAATGGGTTTGTTTCTTCTTAATGTCCATACCCATAAAATGCATTTCTTACCTCATGACAAGACTAAGAATTTACAGGTACAACTTAGCATAAGTTTGGACCTAAAGTCATCACCATGGGATCATCAAGTATTAAAATTAATCTAGACTGGGACATGATCGCCTGTACCAAATTTCATGGCAGGCACTCAAATTCAGAAATGTCAACCTCATAGTGGAATAAGAGTAAAGGTCATAGAATCATTAAAAGTCAGTAAACTTCTCTTTGCCAGGGACTAAGAAGGTTTTTTTCAAAATGTCTTTAAAAACCACCCTAAAATTGAGATATTTCAGTCTGAACCAAAGGTCTTTGAGTGTCCATACTGGTAGAGCATGAGATAATACTGACAATACAGAGACCCGCTCATGAAGCATCACATTACAGTACTTTTTATTTTTAACACATTTACCCCTTGTATCTTTCTCAGGCCTGGTCATGGAAAGAAACCGTGTTGGAGTCTGGAACATCCGGCCGTTACACCGTGGAGACCGTCACCACAGAAGAAGGAGTGATCTCCACACTGACCATGAGTAACATTGTCCCAGCTGACTTCCAGACCATTTATAACTGCACTGCGTGGAACAGCTTTGGCTCTGATACTGAGATCATACGCCTTAAGGAACAAGGTGGGAGCCAAGGTTCGACAGGTTCCACCTTCCTCTTCTTAAAATCACATGGTTGTGGTTTTCAGATAGTAGTAGTAATAGTGACAGAGCTGTGGTGCTTTTTGTGCATCAGTCTGTTTGTGCCAGTCTTCTGTCTGTAAGCACGTGACTGTGCCTCTGTGTCTGCATGTACTTTAAGTATGCATGAGATGAAATCTGATAGCAATGTTTGTCATCAAGCACATAAGTTAAAATATCAAATCTTGAATAGATGATAACCCTGGATGTATATAACCAATGGGCATATAGATTTCAGTGTATAATACAGTATTCTTTGATACAGCCGTTGCGTATACATAAACACCATCTGTGGGTTTTTTTGGGGGGTTTTCCCTCCCAAGTTATATCAGAAATAAATTGTTAAAAAGTGACATTTGAAATTGGACAATTTGGAGTTGCAAGATGGCAATACAAAGTTACACTGCATGACCTTAATCCTGAAATGTTTGATGTACAGTAAATGTGATGATGACACCGATAAATCCCTTACAAATTAGTTTTCTGGATTAACATAAAGTGCAACTCCCTGGTTATTTGAACCGTTGACCCTTACCGTGCACTGCTTCCTGAATATAAAACAAACTTTGCCTCCTCCTATATTCATGTCAAAGAGCAACTCCAAACATTCTCCTCCGTTCGCATTGATTCCAAAGTGAATACTTTTTATCTGTTGACCCTTTCCCCTCTACCATTGGGGAAGCTGTGTTTTTCTATCCACTTATTGCAAATGATAAATTATAAGCTGCTTATGTGAAAGTGACATTGATCAATGAAGACATTAAATAGGCTTTAATGGTGTAGGAAGAGCACTTGGTTGTTTTGCATTAGTTTAAAATGCGAGAAGGTCATCAATGTGGGCAAAGCAGGTCCTCATTAAAGTGTGCTTTAATGAGGACCTTTAATGTTGAAGCAGCATATAGATGTATGCCCGCAGGTTTAGTCTCTTCCCAGTCACACATGCACTACAACATCCGAGCAGAAACACACAAACATGATTATGCTCAGACTAATGCACGCACTCTTACACCCTCAGTGAAATGCTTCTATTAGCCTAAATGAGTGCAAATTAAAAGTTATTGGACAGTAGAATAATCAGACAATATTGGACGGTAGGAAAATGTTTGTCCGTACTGATAAAATGTTTGGTGATTAGTTTTCGTTTGAATTTATTGTTATGTGGATATACTGGGCATATTTTTTCAATTGCATTGCGCCTGTGTATATTTTTATTTCATGGCCTTTTGCCTGAGGGATAATGTCAAAGTCATTTAGAGGGATAAAATGTAGCGTATCTTCCCTTAGTTCCTTATTGTTGCAGAGGCAGAAAAGAGGGAGGTGGTGGAAAGAAAAAGGTGGCTTCTAAATTATGAGAGTGTGCTGTTGTGTGCTTTTTTCTGTTGTGTCCCCTATATTGAATTTAATGTACATTTGAAATGTTTGCAGTATGTTATTGTAGAAGGACACGTCTTTTTGTTGCTCTCTGCAGAATCTCTCCCAGTGGCGGTGATCATCGGCATTGCTGTGGGAGCTTTTGTGGCTCTCATCGTCCTCATGGGCACCATTGGAGCATTCTGTTGCACCCGCTCCCAGAGAAGTATGTCTCCTCTTCCCAGTAATATCCACTGAAGCATGCATGCCAATGTACTGTATGGTCCCCAGTCATGCAAAAAAATGTCTATCTATTCCAATGTGGATCTCGATTTCAGTCCAACCAAAAAAAAAAATCCCTGCGTGGTAGGATAATTTTGCTTGTCTGCAAATTTTGACTTAAATATGAGACAGAAGATCGAGCAATTGCCAGCTCCTACAAAGATATCTGATAAACTGCCGGAACATAGTGTCACACTTAAGATGAGATCACATGTTAAGATGGACATCTTTTTGTGGTGTAGTGATAGTCAGATTGTGATAAGGACTCATTTCATGCAATCTCAGTCTGGCTGCATTCACTTTGGAAGCTATTTACATGATGCGCTATATTCACTGCCTCCCACCCATGTACCAAGTGACTCAAGTTAGAGACAGTCAGCAACTGTCTCTTTCCAAGAACCAAACTGTGCTACTGGTCCCTTCAGCATGTCTATTGTCTGTATACTACAGAGGAAGCGCACCTGGTTATGCCCTCACTGCCCGTCTCCATCTGTGCTCACCAGAGAGAACTTGCAAGCAAAATTAAAACAGAAAGTAAGACTTTGTTATGTGAAAGTATCATCAGCATTCTCCCAAACAGAATGAGCCACCGTGGAAGGCTGTGTGAGATTGCATATGTGTGCAGAAAAAAAAAGATAATCTTTTGTTGGCAGGAAACAAAATGATTAATAATGCTTTGTATTGTTTTTTTTTTCGGGGAAATGGGGGAGTTCTCACAAACCAAAAATTCTGTAATACTGCACTAGGGGAAATTATAATGTCAACAAATACAAAATGCTGTTTATCCAGCTTATTGAGATATACGTGTCATCTGTTTTTTTGCCAGATCTAAAAGGAGTCGTGTCGGCCAAAAACGACATCCGGGTGGAGATTGTACACAAAGACCACAATGCAGCACGGGAAAACGAAGAGCACACCTCCATGAAACAACTGATGGTGAGTGTGAGTGTCGCAACATACTACTTTTCTATTTCTTCTTCCTGTTTTCAGAAATACAATCTCAACAAAAATGAATGCATGTTATTTTTGGCATAGCTTTTTCCTATTGAATTCCTTGGTAGTAAAGGATTGTAGATTGTATATTGGCTGTAGTTAAAGCATAGGGCCTATATTTATCAATATGATGCCACCATCACTATGAGCAGAACAGACCCCAATACATTGTAACTATGGAGATACTGATGCATACTGGGTAATCCTACAGTGGGTGTACTTCTTTATCTACATGCCTTCAAGACACTCAAAGAACAGTTTCCTCTTTGGAGCTGTACCAGTGTTTTTGGTTTTCATGCAGTTTGCTCCAGGGCAGGGTTATTTGCAGTAAAAGGTTTGGATTACAGTGCCTTTCAAAATACTTAATACAGTCAGTACATGGTGTTAGTGCAAGGAAATGAGCGTGTCTACCTTACGAATCTGCATTTTGTCAAGATAAATAAAAGATATTCATGGATACATTATTAATGCTCCCTGGCAGCACTGAGTGAAATTGAAACACGTCTGACTGATATTAAAAAAAAAGGGAGAACAAGTGATAAAAGTGAAATGCTTCAATCTAAAATGTTCTTTTTTTTTACTATGAAGGGAAGAGTTTCAGGTACTACACAGACTCTTGGTGTACTTTGCTTGATTTCTATTCAGGTTGAACGAGGAGAGTTCCAGCAGGAATCTGTTCTGAAGCAGCTGGAGGTTTTACAAGAGGAGGAAAAGGAGTATCAGCACATTAAGGTACGACTCATGAGCGACGGCGGCGTCAAGGCGTGAAAGCAGGAGAGCAAGAATAAAAATTGAGGGGAGAGAAAAATGCCTTCGGGCCAGAGGGTGGTCTTCATCTTGGGAACTAAAATAGCTGAAAAAACATAAATCCCTCTCCTGCTATACACAGGATTTTCCTAGAGGTCCAGAGGCAGAATGACTCCTACAGGTCTGATTTCATTAATTAGTCTCTCATCGAAGGTGGTTCAAGGATCCAGAGGCTGGTTGGCCCTTAAGCTGAGTTATTCATACCATATATAGATGGGATTTGACTATTTTACTCAGCATATACTGTTACGACTGGGAGACATGATGGGTGTTTATTAACCTGATTTTACACTCTCAGCATTTCTGATATCTTTAAATTTAGAATGAACTTGCCTTTAAAGAAACTGTTTCCAACAATATTTTCATCCTATTAATTAGTTATCTGACATCTTAAAAGCCCTGGGGGCCTGCGGATAAACCCACAACATCTACTATCAACTCTATTTATTGCAGTTCTAGTTTGGGAAATTCTGCAATTTGTTTCAGCTTTCATAAGAATGCATGTGGCTCATAGCTGGCTCATAATGTTGTAATTTCACTACAGGATTGCTATGTTTGAATAATAAGTAATAGTAATAGTATTCCACATCTTTAAACTAATTGCTCTGTTCCTTATTCACTTCACTTACCATTAAACACTCATTAAAAATTAAATTAAACATTCAATCAAAAATAATGAGACCTTTTTTTACAAAATAAATGGTATAAAAACATTGGAATATCATCACTGTTGTTGTTAACCTCTGATTGGTAACATATCATTTGTTATCCAGACACAATTCTGTTAACACTGTATCAGCATTAATCGTCATGGTAACAGTGTCAACGTTCATAATGTTATCTTTACAACCATCTACAGCTAAAATACTCCAATTTAATCAAATCACCACTAAACAGGCAATGTCACTATCGTCACTATCAACATGTGAGAGAGAACTAAGGCCACCATTAGATTTATTGTTTTAGCATTACTATAATGACCATATATATAATTATTTCTCAGTCTCTTTATTAAAATACAACCAGAAAATACAGGAAATGTGCATGCAGTATTAAAAAAAAAGAAAAAAAATCAGAAAAAACAGCTTCTATAGGCTTAAGTGGCAAGTATTTAGTGTAACCTCCCCTCACACTTGAGCAATAACAGGAACCTGGCTCTCTTAAACCTAAATGCAATGGAACCCTAATTAATGTCATTTCTAACATCTAGTCAGTATTTGTCGTACTATTTCATGTCAAAATGACTGCTGTGATAAAGATCAGTTACACCAGGTTTGTGCAAGACATGCTTGAGCATTACATACACATGATTTTTTAAGTCACTGGAAGTTTCTAATATGTTTAAGACCAACTTTCAATCACATCATTCCTTTCAAAATGCCAAACATCACAGAATTTGACAGACATAAAATCATAATGTTGTCCTGGTTTGAGGGCTGCATTTCTGCCAGTGGTGTTGGTGATATTGTCCGAATTGATGGGATCATGAATGCTGAAAAGTACAGACAGGTTTTAATTCATCATGCCATTCCTTCTGGAAAGTGCCTGTTTGGGAATGGTTTTATTTTTCAGCATGATAACGATCCCAAGCGCACTGCTAATGCAGTGAAATCGTATTTGGAAAGAAAAAACTGACAACTGACCGCCACAGAGTCCTGACCTGAATATTGTAGAGGCAGTACGGGGTCACCTGGACAGAGAAAGAAATAAAAGCTAGTCTAAATCTAAAGAAGAAGTGCTGAAAGAAGCCTGGTATTAGATTCATTCAGAAAACTTGAGGACAGTCTCCCCAAAAGAGTTCAAGATGTGCTTAGTGCCAAAGGAGGTCACACTAAATTCTGACTTTTGCCTCTAGAAGCCATTTTATTCTGAAAATTGTGTTTTTTTAATTGTGTGTACATATTTCCTGTATTTTCTGTTTGTATCTTAATAAATAGACCGGAAAATAAATATGGATGGTCATTAAAACGTTGCTACATAAAATAACAAAGCTAGTAGTGGCTGAAGACTTTTGCACAGTACTGTATATATGGTAGAAACTTGTTTTAAGAGTGTGATACCATGATCTCCATCCACTGTTTGATTAATGGCATCTACTCATTATGCACGTACATCCTTTGATATTAACTCTGCTGCTCCCTAATCCTCATGGAGCATATATGTCCAGCTTGGTTTCTTTACATTTTCAAAGAGGCTAAAATGTCAGTGTGCTCCAACCAAATGTGTTTTATTCAGTAAAGCCAAGATTTAATGAATGCAATAATAACTGACTTCAGCGCTATTTATAGCTGTTCACCCATTTACATGCCATTGAGCAGGCGTGAATGGATCAGCCTGTACAGACTTCGCTTTCACTTCTCCCGTCGCACATGAAAGTACTTTACTGCACCACTTGTAACTCTTGCAATAAATGATCCACATGCGATTTGGCAGACTGTGCAGATTCTTGTATCGAGGCCCCTTTTCACTCCCTGATAGGCAGACCTCTAGTAAAGGATGGTCGTATTCTCCTTCATCTTAGAATGATCTTACTGTTGTCAAGTCCAGCAAAGCTGACTTTAAAATGTCAGTTTTACAAGTTCAAATGAATCAATTATCTATTGTTTTTAGTTGTGTTAACAATTCTGAATTTTGTGTTCTTTAGTCAGCTGTATTTTGTCATAAAGGGCATAGATGATGTGAGCTCTAACAAGCATGTTGAATGCATTTCCTTCCTTATAAGACTCTTTCTTTCTTCTTTTTTTTAACTATAAAACTGGCACTGTTTACATCCATATTTACTGCCCTTGCATGCATATTGCCGGTGCATTACCCCCCACCTGATTAGTATAATAGCGTGAAGCGATTGGCAGGAATACGTATTGCACCACCTGCAAGCCCACGCATGTGAAGCCTCATGTGCCTATAAGATAAGATAAGATAAGATAAGATATTCCTTTATTAGTCCCACAATGGGGAAATTATAACAGCAGCAAGTGGACAGTAAAATAAAGGAGCATCAATAAGAAAAGAATAAAGAACAATAAATAAGTATGAAAAACATTAAGAACAATAATAGTAGAAATATATAATAAAAAATTCAAATGATCATTATTTACAAGAGTAATATTGGTATTGAGTGGTAACATACCAGATATGATATCGTTATTGCACAGATTAAAGTGAAAGAAAATATATATTTATAAATATATATATATATATATATATATAAACCCCTCAAGGTATATTTAACAATTACACTGATGTAAAAGTCACACAAAAACTACTTATTATGCTGTGCATTAAGCAAAAGTTAAATGCATTTAAACAGGAATACATTGACTGTGCTCAATCAATTATGTGAACTTGCAATATTTTTTCATACCTGTTCCCAAAAAAGAAAGGAAAAAAAAATCTCAATATGTATAAATAAGTTGTTGTTTAAATTAGGTGAAAGTGTTTATTATTCTTTAAAAAGAATCCTCTTGGTGCCTTTCACATAAATGCATCAGTAAATCTAGCACAGCGGATTATCCCACAAGGTGTTTATTCCACCTCCGACCTGCTTACTTGTAGGCAAGACTAAAGACAAATTGTCACACTGCAATTTGTATTATCCAGAGATTATATCACCATTCTGACCCCATATGAGCAAGGTGACATACATATGTGGTGCCCGTTTAGACTCTGCAGCATGCCAGAGCTTATCAGCGCTGTAGAAATACATTTGGTCCTGATCATTTCTCCTCTTGTCCAAACAAATGTTGGCGTTGGCTCCCTGAAGTCTATTGTGTTTGCCTGCTTACCTGCTTCCTCTGGGGCCAGACTTTTTTTTTATTTTTTATTTTTTTTATCCTAGTTAATGACAGCATGCATGAGGCGAGAGCAGAAGGGGACTGAACAAGAGATAAAGGCCATACGCAAACAATCTCCCTGTCTGCTGTCTGATAATGACAAGCATAACAAGGATCCTCTCAGACTGTCTCTCATTTCCTCATCATGAACATTCTTCTTTGGATTTGCTACCATGCTCACTATGCTTGACATTCGCACCCATTCACATGAGGAGTAGAAAACACACATACATACACACACACTCACACACTCACACACACACGGAGACATGCCCTATCTGGACCCTTAGCAACAGCATGGTGCCTGCAGCCTAGCAGACAAACAAGTGGCACAGCTGTAGCCTCAGAAGCCATTTCGGTGCATACATGAAATTACAGACACTACAGTCTGTTTAGGCCCAATTAAAGCTGGTTTGTGAGTGAACTTTGCAGTGACACATTGGATGCCAAAATATGAATCACCAAGGCCCGCTTAATTAGCGAGAAACATGATTTTAAGGTTAGCGTGGGGGCTGACTAAACCCTAGCACTAAGCATTGCCACTGTTTTTCATTTTTCCGTGATGTACACGGCACCCTCTTCCCTTATTTATTCACCAATTTGAATGTTAATTACTGCCAGTTTGACCTTGGCTCCTGTTGAGCTCTGAGAAGAATCCATGTAAATGTAAAAGTATAAACAAGGGGGTGGTTTTATTTTCTTCATGCCCTCTGTTTCCTCATCCCCCCCTTTAATGTGCTATTACTGGTAAAGCAAAGAAATAAATAATAGTATTTCCATTTCCTGTGTTTTCAATAGGACCCCACAAATGGCTACTACAGCGTTAATACCTTCAAGGAGCACCAAACCCCTACCATGGCAGGGAATCAGTCCACTGAAGTAAGAAACCCCACCAACACAGGCACCCTGGGCAAGCAGCGGGTACCGACAGGCATGTCCTTCACCAACATCTATTCCACTCTGGGAGCAGGTCCCAATCGTCTGTATGACTACAGCCAACGCTTTGTGCTGGGCATGGGCAGCAGCTCCATTGAGCTATGCGAGCGGGAGTTCCAGCGTGGCTCGCTAAGCGACTCCAGCTCTTTTATCGACACACAGTGTGACAGCAGCATTAGCAGCTACAGTAAGCCGGAAGGCTATGTGCAGTTCGACAAAGACAGCAAGGCATCGGCCTCCTCCTCATCCCACTATTCCCAGTCCTCCTCTCAGAACTCAGACCTCACCCGGCCCCTCCAGAAGCGCATGCAGACCCACGTCTGACCACCAGGGAAGGAGGCTGTGTAAACAGGGTGTTTAAACCAGCCAGGATTGTTAAACTGTGATAGAATCAGCTCCCAGGAGCTCTTAAAGTAACAATGTTACTGTATATGTCCTCTGGATACCTGGAGATGCGGGGGCTGTTTGGCTTTAATAAAATGTGTGACTTGTGCAGACTTCTCAATGTCCCAAAAAGTGGATCAAGAAGCCTTATATTTCCCTCATGCTTATAACTCATCACCTCCTTTTTTAACCCGTAAATCAGAATTGTGCCACAGAGAGGTTATTTGCCAACACAGAGACAACCCAACTTTGGAATATGAACATTAAATCCTTGGTTACTGCAGTGGGATTGTTCGTGGATCAACGGGCAGGAATACCTCAAGGCTATGTGTGACAATCAGCTCCCCTGGCAAAGACCATTTTTGCCTTTTGAAGATTGTCA
Organism: Scomber scombrus; assembly: GCF_963691925.1. Lineage (NCBI taxonomy): Eukaryota > Metazoa > Chordata > Actinopteri > Scombriformes > Scombridae > Scomber > Scomber scombrus. Next base: position 28,457,776 of record NC_084974.1, on the reverse strand, counting down.
TTCAGAAAAAGTGTGATTGTTGTTACGAGTTTCTGAAGGACTCGAACAGCACGATAGTGAGTGTGAGCCAATGTCCTGCTGCTCTCTCGTAGTTTGAAGCACAAAAATTGAATGTGCACATGGTTTTAGTTGTTAAAACGATAACTCCCCCCCCCCCCCCCCCCCCCACACATCCCTTTGCACTCTGTATGTTGAGCTCGGGCTCATTGAAACTCGTCTCATGTGTAGGTGGAATAAAAATTGCTCCATGTGCCCACAGATGTCTCGAACGTTTAAAAAGAACGGCTTTTTTTTCCCTCCACAGCGATATCTAGGCCACAGAGCTGAGCAGATAAAGAGGGGCTGAGATCTCATTTTAAATCCCTGAGTCATTACTTTGCTTTGAAACTCTGCGATAAAAGAATATCAGTGTACATATGTGACTGTAATCTTTTTTTCTAGCATCTAATTTCTGACTGATTTCACTCATGGAGGACTCTTAATGAGACATGAGCGCCTCTTCTTGCCCTTCAGAACCCTATCTACTTTGCCTTGAGGGTATGTTTGAACTGTGTCAATACAAACTTTGACTAACCGAGATAGACATCTCTTCTGTTGATGGGGAGCTGCATCCTCCGTGATGTAACCACAACAAATCCAGCTCCAGGGCACGCAGCAGGAAACCCCACAAACTGCAACACATGTTGCACTTGTGAGTTTCTCCTGCTAACGCCACAGATCATCAGTCATATACTTGAGGGTACCTGTTGAATGAAATGTAAACATTATACTTTAGCAGAGCTTCTTATTGAGTGGTTATCCCATCGCTTTTGTCAATATCACTGTTGACACTGGAGCTCAGTGCAACCTGACTGTATACCTACATGTGATTGTGCTGGTCATCAAGGGACATGAGAAACAAATTTAGGAAATGTATTTTATTTTTTCTGTCTGCTGTTCATTTTTTGGCTACTCCGGAGCTGATCGTGGCACGCTGACTCTGGACAAGTGCATCTTTTTTTTTTTTTTTTCCTTCTTTTTTTCTGTTTTGCACTGTGTGTGACATATATGAAATTGGGTTTATTATTTCTCCACTGACACTGTACTTGTTTTAGTTGAGAGTAGAGGCAGAGAGTAGTGATTTAACACGCACTTACACGCACACTTTTCTTTCAAGTTTCAAAGTGAGGTTGTTGTTAAGAGTGTCATAGTCATGCATTGTGCATGTTTTATGGCAGAACACAAAGTAAGGACTGGGGAGTTTTGCTTTTTTGCAGAACAGAACACCGATAGTCCCGTTGCAGACTTGTGCATAGTGCAGATACTGTAAAGAAAGTGGAGAAAATATCATATTTCAACCTGGATGATACCACTCATCACGCTAAATAAGATGTTAACCGTACAAAGTTTGTGATCAGAGTCCATTATTGTTTCCTGAAACTGTTAAAGCAGGCTTTGCTTGAAGAGAATCCCTTTTAACATTCTGTGAAGGCTGCAATCCAGTCTGTAGTTACATCATACATTTCATTGCATTTGATTTCAGCCATCAAAAGCTTCATATGTCTGTGGGCAGTCAAGGTCTGCAGCCATACTTTACAGAATCTGCTTGTTTGCTATTTGATCCACTATCTGAAGGGTAAAGAGTGGTTCCTGGAACTTAATAGCAGACTGCTGTAAAACAGTACTGGAAATAATGGCTAACAACATCAATGTCACATCTGTTTTGTCAAATCAAACAAAAAAAACATAGCGTAAAGTATAACAACTTACAATTTGTCTTATCTAATTAGATCGTTTCTCAGTATTTTCCATTGCGCAGCAGTCAGTTGGGAGTGAGTCTGAAACTGAAATCTGCCTATCAACCCATGAAAAACCAAGCACGGCATTTCCAACAAAAGCAAGTTGTTGTTGTAAGCACTTTACATATGATTATATTCAAGGCATTTGAATAGGGTTTTCCACTTGAGTGCCAGTGGTTTGGACTCTAATTTTACAAATGGATTGGCGCCCATTGTACAGCTTAAGACAAAAAGCTCTGTTTCAACGCTGATAATCCAGCTTGGCACTTAGCAGACTGTATATAAATCTCTAATGCTGTCTTTCTCTGTATATAATTTTTCCTGGCTTCTCTTTCTCTCTCAGTCAGATTTCACTATATTAGAGCTCAACAAATCCATGTGGCATCAAAAACTGTACAGACAGACAATCATTTTCTCTTTGTTTCCCTTCCAAAAATTTCATCAACCTTACTTGTTTCTCGCAAATTACATGAAAGGCTTATGCAAGCAGTTCCTCTTCTCTTTGCATATCTCACAGGGAAAACTCACACTCCGTACACCAAGCACACAGGAGGCTATAGGATGAGAATCTGAGTTTAGCTGGGACAGCTTTGAAGTGAGATGCAGTAAGAGGTTATTATATCTTCAGCCTGTCTGAGAGATGCCCACATGCCCCGGCAATATATAACATCTGGCACCATGATGACTGTCAGCTATGTCTGTGCCATTTTTTTATTTATTTTCCAAGCATTTAAAGTGCAGTATAAAATACATTTCTAACCCTCATATCAGTAGTAGACAGGATGATCTTATTTTTGCCTCATTTTACGTATACATCAAATTACCATTCATAACATATCATAATGCAGACATTCAGCATGTCTCTCCCTAAAAACAAAACTAATTTGGTTTCCCATCCTAAAGGTCCAGTTTTCCTTATCTGATGCAGCTCCCACACTGATCCAAACATAATGCATTTTCCCAGTCCAGAGAATCTGCTCACTGCACAGCAAACAGATAAATATTTGATAGGCTAGCCTTCTGTCCCATCCCCCATGGCAGCAGTTATAGTGGGCATGAGAGTACCACACGGTGCGAATGCCATGTCAGTCTTTGGGAATCAAAGCCCATGAGAGGCCAAAGTCTGCCCTTACTCACCTGTGGACGTCTCTCCGGCTGGTGCTGGCGGTGCCTGTTTGCCTGGCTACAGGCACCGCACAGATGCCAGGGCATAACAGATGAATAAACACAAAGACCCGGAACAATTACAAGGGGTTGCTGCCCTTTGCTGATACAACAGAGCAACCCTTTCAGAGGAGAGGATGCAAGGTAGTTTATTATTCAGAGATGAAAACTAGCCTGTAGTAAACAGGATAAGGACATTTCTAGAGAGAGGTAGCAAGGTTACAGGTAGTGCAAAGAGAAGACTGGTTGGTAGGTACTTGTAATGGCGTCTCGGCCCACTGGCTATAGTATATTTGTTTACTGGAATAAACTTTTTTCTTCATTGGAATACACTGGCAGGAAAATGGATGCACTGTCAATAACTCGCCTATGCCTGCAAAGGGTGATTTAGATGAGGCTATTTGAAGTCTGTCATTGTATGCAAGCTGTTGCTGTTGTCCGAAATGGAACATATTAGAGAAGGTGCCATTTAAAACACTGAATTGATCATAACAACCCTTTCTTTACTGTGTAAATGCTTTCTGTCACTCAGTTTCTCTGTTTCTCTCTCAATCTCTTTTCTTTTCTACCAATCCATACCTTATTAGTACTTTAATAACATGAGTAACTATATAAGGTAAAGGGGCCTGGTCTAAATTGTACAGTATTTGCAAGTAATCCACAAAAAGTTGCTTCTGCCCGCTGGACACACCGGGAATCATTGTGCTTTGGTTTGCAGTATACAACGAGAGAAGTCACAGAAGATTGAAAGGATCACAGAAAAAGCATTTGAAAGTCAAATGAGTACGCTTCTCTGTGATTGGTTGAATTACTCTGCACTGCAAATAACGCAAAAATACATTTGCAAATACTACATGACCCAGGTCTGAAAAAGTACTTAACTTAGATTGTCATTTCGAGAGTTTGTATAAATAGTAAACCATAAGCGTAATGAAAAGACAACATGTAAATTCTTCTGGGTAAACCACTATTTTCAGACAGTGGACCTCTGTATCTAAGAAAAAAAAAAGAGAAAAAAGGTTGTATTTTAACTGTACTGGTCTGTGAATCTATGATGCTTTTGCTCTGTATATTTGGAGAATAAAAATACTGTTTGAGTTTGTGTTTATCTTGCACTACTGTCTGTCAGTGAGGATGAATGAGATCGGAAGATGAGATTCACACGGGACGCTTTTACTACTGCATGAACGTATCATTCGCTCAGTTGGATGTGGTTCTTGTGTTCTGTGTTGTGCAGGATTAACCTTTGTGTCGTCTTCCCGGGTCAAATTGACCCCGTCTGTTTTGACTGTTCCTTCTATCCTCCCTTCCTTCCATCCTTCTTTCCTTCCTCCATTCCCCTTTCTTCCTCCCTGCTTCTCTCTTTCTTCCCCCCTCCCTCCCTCCTTCCTTCTTTCCTCCCTCCCTCATACCTTCCTTCCTTCCTTCTTTCCTCTGTCCTTCCTTCCTTCCTTTCCTCACTCCCTCCTACCTCCCTTCCTTCCTTCTTTTCTCCTTTCTTTCCTTCTTCCTTCCTCCATTCCTTCCTTCCTTCCTTCCTCCCTCCCTCCTTTCCTTCCTTCTTCCTCCCTTCCTCCCTCAATGCTACCTTCCTTCCTTCTTTCCTCCGTCCTTCCTTCCTTCTTTCCTTTCCTCCCTTCCTTCTTTCCTCCCTCCTTTCCTTCCTTCTTCCTTTCTTCCTCCCTCCCTCCTTTCCTTTCTTCTTCCTCCCTTCCTCCCTCCTTTCCTTCCTTCTTCCTCCCTTCCTCCCTCCCTTCCTTCCTTCCTTCCTTCCTCCCTCCCTCCTTTCCTTCCTTCTTCCTTCCTTCCTCCCTCCCTCCTTTCCTTTCTTCTGCCTCCCTTCCTCCCTCCTTTCCTTCCTTCTTCCTTCATTCCTCCCTCCCTTCCTTCCTTCTTCCTTCCTTCGTCCCTCCGTTCCTTCCTTCTTCCTTTCTTCCTCCCTCCCTCCTTTCCTTTCTTCTTCCTCCCTTCCTCCCTCCTTTCCTTCCTTCTTCCTTCCTTCCTTCCTCCCTCCCTCCCTTCCTTCCTTCTTCCTTCCTTCGTCCCTCCGTTCCTTCCTTCTTCCTCTCTTCCTCCCTCCCTCCTTTCCTTTCTTCTTCCTCCCTTCCTCCCTCCTTTCCTTCCTTCTTTTTTCATTCCTCCCTCCCTTCCTTCCTTCTTCCTTCCTTCGTCCCTCCGTTCCTTCCTTCTTCCTCTCTTCCTTCCTTGACTAGAGGACAACAGGAGGATTAAAAACAACATTCATACACTATAAGCCTTCACAATCTGTTCTGAACACATATCACTGGAACGGAGACACTGTAGTTTTGTATATTGGAAATCTTGTATTAGTTATACAAATAACTCTCCTCTTTAACAACAGTGCTGCTTTTATACACTATGTAAAGATGGCTGTACACACTGCTCAACAATTAAAACTTAAAAGGAAATTCTCATTAATATTACAACAAAATATACAATGTTCAGGGGGGAAAAAAATATAAATCATTAATAGCCCAAGTGAAACATTCTACAAACCCTTAAGGGGTGGAAATGAGGGCAGAAAATAAGTGATTTCAAACACTGCATTCATCATATCTATAAACATGACAATAACAGCAAGGCAAAAACTAATAGACCTAGAACCAGATAACAATAATGAGACTGCTAAAGTCTGTTTTCTCAATTCAAAACTTGCTGTATCTGCACATTTACTACACATATTTTTCTTTTTTAACATTTCTCTTCTCCATATATGCTCATATGATTATTTTGTTTCCTTTGCTTTTTTACTTTTCTGATGCTTTTTTGCTTTTGTTGTGTCTCCTTGAAGTAAGCGTTGGCTAACAACATAACAACAACTGGCCCTGGTGGCTGACAAAGACAACACTGACTAATTGAATTTGAAGGAAAAGTATTGCGCTGACGTTATGGTGGTGGCTTATAAATGTGGTTTGGATCTGAACTGAAACTAAAGGATTTTCTATACAGTGATTTGTGATTCACACTTACTATAACACATGCAAAAGAGACAATGAGGAAGAAGGATGCTAAAAAAACGGGGAGGTGTAGAATAAACATTACAATCCTATTTACAGCAACAGCCTCCGTACTTCATCAGAAATAACGACAATCAAACGGTCACATGCATGATTCACCCATCGCTACTTCAGTTTTGTACAGTCGGCCACTGATCAGCTACTCCGAGCAGTTGAAGAGCAGTCCGTGCCTGGCTCAAGTGTACTTTATCAGTATTTGTTAAGAGTGGGTAGACTACTGTTTATTCACTATCCCCCTGATATTTTCCTCGGCAGTCAGCAGATTCACACCATTGCATTTACATGCAGCCCTTTAATCTATTAATAGGACCACTGCAGTCTTACTCCAAATGAAATGAACTTGCATAAACACCGTAAGTTGTCTCAAGTACCGGCTCCCGATCCTAAAGAGCCGAAACTTAAAAGTGATTTGAATTCCCTCATGCATGGAGTCAATACAATGCAAGGGCAATTACTCTTTAGCTGGATTAGTCCACTTGCAGCCTGCATGGAACAGCACCATTCCTGAAGCCCCTGCATCAGAAACAATTCAGTGAGAAAAATTAAGTATTTCACTGCTGCACATCAAACACGTACCCAGACAGACAAAGGACTCGCTGTGCCTACATAAGGTTACCTCAAAGCATAACCATTCTGTTCTTGATACTGAGAATCCATCTGCCAACAACATGATTTCCCTGGAAAGGCTTTCCTTGCTGATTAAAAAAAAAAAAATGCTGGTGTTTTGCAAACATTATACAAATAGCGCCATTTGTGATGGATTTGACTAATCAAGGAGATCCAACTCATTACTAAACAGATCTAGGCCAGACATTTGCTTACAGTATTGCTTTAAACGCTCTCCTTGGAACCTGTTATTGGAAGGCACTAATCATTCACTCCTGCCTCTCCTGACAAGGTAGAAAGCATGCCCAACCCCCTATGGGCCTCACCTCTTCCAATAGATACAGTATTGTTCTAAAATGACTCATAAATGACTCTGCATCCTTTCAAATGAGCAGTTATGGCAGGCTACTCTGTCATGAATTACCTTGGCAGATAATTTGCGTTTAGAATCCAATTTAACAAAGGCACAAATTTAGTGCGAATTGCAGGCTAAGCGTTTGGAGCGCCGACGCACTCCATTTCTAAATGATCTACAGTCAGGTATTTACACGGTGTGGAAGAAAAACTGAACAGGATGAACAACACGTGTGAGAGTCTAAAATCCACAAATGTTGATGCCTTTATACTGCAAGCAGTCATGTCGCGTGTTCGCCAACTTTTACATTCAGACTGTTCTCGCTGTGCTTTGACAATCTGATTGGATTGTCAGTTAAATGTTTATATACTGTAGTATCTTAACCGTAAACCATATGGTCTAATAGCTAATTGAAAAAATGTTGAGTGACATGTTGAAGCAAAACTCCACAATGCTGCTTCTTTGATGCAATAGCCCATGAAATGCCTACTTTATAGTCATTTTTTTTTATTAAGGACAGCTGTTTCAGTAGAAAACTCATTCAACCAACATCTGTCTGTTACTAAAACATGAAGTCGTGAGAGGATCTTTAAAGAAGACATTTCATCTGTTAACTGCACTGTGCTGTAAATTAAAGTGAAAGTGTAATGGAAAAACACTCAGAATTTGGTGTGAGCATCTTTTATTTCAAGGTATTGCATTTCATATAACCTAGTAACAACATTGCACCTGGACATGGCTTTGACTGGTGACTCGTTAAATCTTTCAGAACCAGGCAGGTTTGTTGCATTTGAGCTGACATAGCCTCACGGACGCCTCCACTCAGCGGGGCTGCATTATTTAAATCAGAGGAGATGGTTCTGACTGTGAATCACACCCTGAGTCCTGTGAGTGCTAACACGTGTGGTAATGCTCTGCTAACTATATAATAGATATTTGAAAACATTGCTAAAGGATGTTCTTTTAATTGAAAGAGTAATTGAACATAAATCATGACAATAGTGGAGAAAAGTGTAATTTATTAAATCAGCACCTTTAATCAACTCTAAACAGAAACACCTAATCATAAGATAGATTTTTTTTTTTTTTAATATATACATTCTGTGTACGTTTCACACAGCAAAAATGCATCAGGGTAAAATCCTGTTACATGTTTTCACAAGCAGCAAACATACACTGTTGTGATTCCCCATTGTCAATATGTTTCTATCCTTGGATTTGTCCTTATCCTTTTCATTGCATTTTCTTTTTTCTTTTTACCTCTACACAGTTCCCTTTAATAGATGCTTAGTCCACAGTTGAAGCACCATTAAAATGCTGCTCCTTGCTGGCTCCTGAGGGGTAAATAAAACAGAAAATCCGGTGGCCTTGCGAGGGCACTGAAAATCGACTGAGGTGGCGCAATGTTTTTTTTTCGACCGTAGGAATGTGGATTTAAAGTTGGTTAAGATAAATAAATCTCCCCTCCAGATTACAAAGTGACTGCAGAGTCAATCCCAGGGAGCATCTTAAATGAATTATTGATCCTATGACCTTTCCTTGTGTTAAGGTTTGCTCTTGTTTGTTTCAGCTCTGTTGACTGGACTCACACTATGGGCAATTTGGATTGATCAAACATTAGCTTTCCATATTAGACTGTTAATTATTCTGGCTGTATTTGTAGAGTATTATCACAGGTGGAGCATGGGGCTGCAGGCACATAGTATTGAACATGTTTCAGTACACGCAGACATGTGTGTATGTGTGTGTGTGTGTGTGTGTGTGTGTGTGTGTGTGTGTGTGTGTGTGTGTGTGTGTGTTTGTGTGTGTGTGTGTGAGAGAGAGAGGGAGCGCTTACTTTTTGATTTATGGTCAAACTGATTGAAAGGACATTTTCTGCAACATAATTGCATTGTGTCCTTGACATTTGGACACAAACAAAGTCAAACAAAGTCAACATAAAGTGTTGTAGAGTTCTTTCTGGGGTGAAAAAAGGAAAAAAAAGAAAAAGATGCATGACAGATATTTGACTTAATTATATTCTCCATCATGTACTGTGTGTTTGACAGGGTTTGTTGACGGAGAATCGCTTGGATCTGGTGCTATTGTGCCAGTTTAGACGGAAGAAATGTCAACCAGTTAATCATCTGGCAGTAATGATGTGAATGATGTGTCTTCTTTACAGAGGCCTGCTTTAATTCAATCCCTGGCATGTTGACATTTTGTAAATGCAGACTGGCTGAAGTATATAAATTGTCCAAGGGGTAGCAGAAGAAAAGAGTCTCGGACAATTGTAAAGGAGAATAATCATCATTTTCCTAGTTAAGGTTTAGTTTGCACTTCAGTGGTGAGGGCTATTTTTAATGGTCGGGGCTCTTAAATTGCTTTTCATTTGGAGTGCATTCAAAACAAATGGAACAGCCCGCAGACGTGACATTTGGAGTGCAAGCCTCTCTTCTATTGCGAATCCATTTGTTAGACTCGTCTCTTTGAGTTGGAAGCATTCAGGAAAATGTTAACACATATGAATATGGACAGCGGACACAGACGGAGTTTTTAGGAGAATAACGAGAGCAGTTGTTTTGGCAGCTTGAGACTTCTGTGTTTGAAACCCGAAGCTTATCTAGTTAATTCCTGCAAGTCATGGTGAAACATTGTTTACTGCAGGTTGATGGAAAGCAGTGATGATCTTTATTTCAGTTAATCCACACAAATACAAGATTTCTTTCTCAAAGCTAGAAATCAGAAAAACAAGACCTTGGTGTCTGGTGTTATAAAGAGAGAAAGGCTGGGGTTGCTTTTAATGATAAAGAGTAACCTGTTCATCACCTTGTGAGGGATGTGCTTGCACAAATATTGACTCTACTGCCCTGGTTTATTATATAGATCAACTATTTTGGAGTAATTCGTTTTTTGAGCTAACAATTGACACACATTCAAAATGCCTTGGAAAAAACAAGCATCTCTCAAATGTATGAGAAGAAAAACATTTGACGTGACAACAGCCAAACACCATCATTATACAGCAGACTATAAGTAATTTAACCACAAAACTATATAACAATGCAGACAATTATAACTTAGAGGTGATGGAAAAGAGAAAAAGTGAAAGACGGTCAGCAGTGGAGCCCAGCTTGATTTAATTCCGTGTAGGGGAAGAGGTGGGTGGGTGACGGACAAGCTCAAAGTGCAAAGTGTCACAGACTGTCTCGCAGCCTGAGATGACTGGCAGTAGGCAGATGGCTACCTTCATGCAAAAGCTACAAGAGGAGAAAGGTAAAAGAAAGAGACAGAACAGAGGTGCCCACACACCACCCTTCAAACCCCTAACGATGCTCACCCCGCCCCCACCCACTGCTTGGCCAAATGAGTGCCCCACATAGCGCCCGTTGCACAGCTGCTGGCAACGATGTGACTCACGATGCCATGTTTGTGCTTGCTCGATGGAGACAGCGGAGGGGGCGTAAGTGTGTGTGTGTGTGTGCGTGTAAGAGTGTCAGAGAGACCATTTTTTTGTGTGTTTGTGTAGAAGCGGGGCACAGGGGGAGTGTAAAATGGGTCAGGGATAAGAGTATCCAAAGCTTCACAGTGGGGTCGGAATGGAAATGGGGGTCGGGCCAGGCCCCTTCTGCCCTCACAATTCACCCCGGAGGCGTGAGGTCCAGCGGAGGGTGTAATAATGCCTTAATTGAGCCATGGATGGGAGTTATTGAGTTATTCACAATAGCGTGGAAGGAGGGGGGGGTTCAGCCCAGGGGTTGTGACCAAGCCTGTAGTCAAGGAAGAGATGGAGATAGGACAGAAAACAATGAGTCATTTCTCTAATGAGCTGAACATTCCCTCTAAGTGTCTCTTGGTCAGTCAGATGTAAACCATTCACATTACAAAACAAGCTCTTTGACAACATTATGTGAGCAGAAAGTTACTAATTAGGCACACAAAAGCAAAATCCAATCCTATGAAGATTTGTAATGAAAGATACTGATGAGTATTAATAAGGGGTTTTTCATTTAATTATTTTTTTCCTTCTTTTTGTTCTTTCTTCCCATCTGTCTCTCCTTCTTTGTAAATGACCTTAATGCTTGCAGCAAAATGCAGACTGTTAAAACTCACGATGACATCAGGTATCAAGTGAAAATGGCAGAATAGAAACTAATGCAATAAAGATAAAACGTTTAAGATCAGATATCAAGCATACAGGACTTGCAGATATTCTTTTTTTTTTAAAAGCCTTAACTCCGCTCATTGATGTGTGGTTGTCGTTCAGGGATTGTGATTCCATACTGCCCCCTTGTGGTCACAAGATATGACAACATTTTTTTTTCTGTCAACACTCTGTCAGCCCAGGGTTTATGTGATTTGAGCAGCATGTAACCGTTGCTCTATAAAGCTCACTAATACCTTCCAATATATGATTTACTGCATACACAATACACATTGCCTCACAAAACTGTCTTGTTACAACACTCCTTTTTAATCAGAAATAATCACAAATGTACCATTGCACTGAATGAGTCATATGCTGCAAATGTTTGTCCTAGAGGCTCCGAAACATTAGCAACCTTATTTGCATAATGAGGAAATTTGGAGCTGATTTACACATACGGAGAACATTTTTTGACACTCAGGAGTAAAATGTCAAGCGTAATCAGGGTGCAGAATTAGGTGATTGAAGAACACCTCCATCTGTGATAATAATTAGAAAGTCTGTGGATTGGAAGCAAACTGATGTGGAAGCAGTCAAATACCTTTCAGGTTGCCTTAAACTACTTAATCTACAAGGAGTAATTTTCACCCGAGAAACCACTTGTTTAATTATCTCCCGTTTAATTAACCTTTGATGCTGTAAGTGTATCATTTATCCAACACATCAATCCAATTCATCAAGTCAAATAAATGTCTGTGTCAGGATGGTGTGTCACTGTGCCCCAAAAGTTTCTTATTTGCGTGCTAGCTTCATAAAGGGCTCTCTAACATTAATATTGATTTACCCTAAATGTTAAAAAATCTTAATTATCTCCAAATCCCACGCAGAGAACAGTTGGGGTGCAATGAAGTGATAAACCTTTTTGATAGTGAGGCGGAAGAGGGTGAAATGAGGCGGGAGAGAGAAAATGTGGATTGAAAAGAGATGGAAATACGCATATTCAAATGAGAATGAATTTAAATGTCATTGATGGATGATAAGGACATCTGAGGTAAACAACACAAAACAGGTCTTTAGTTATTTAAATCTGGTTTTAAATATTCTGTGTTCAGTAAAAGGAAAAAAAATCAAACTTGAAAAACAACCTGAAACATATTTTTACACAAATGAAATACTGTAGTGATGAATAAAGACTAAACTTAAAATGTATGTATAAGAGTTCAGTAATTGTTGTTTGTTTTTTTACCTTTTGTACTTTTTTTAGTCAAGACTGTAAAAAATGAAAAAGAAGAAAAGCGCCGACTACATTAATTATCTCCAAGAAGTACACATTTTTGGTTTTGACTGGTTTGGTTTTGTCACTATTGGTAATTTGATTGGTGCAATATGTTTGTAGGGCTGGCATCGATAGCCATCGGAAGCTAACATTACTAGTTAACTAACATGTATGCATGTGAGCACTCTGCATTATTCCACAATGTGTGTTGAATATTACAAAGGGATGGATGTCTTCAAAATATTATCTAACCTTGTTGAAAAAGAGGAAAAATAAGTATTGCATTAGCGCTCATAGCCTTTACATGACTACGACATTCTCCAGTGAGTAGCGCACCATGCTACTCGAACGCCAACCAAGCTGCTCTATATGTAGACTTAACAGATAATTTGTTATTGTTGCTTTGCTGTACTGTTGCTGGCTTAGTAAGGCTGCAGCCTGTATTCACAGATATATAAACAGATGGTGAGAAACTTACTGTACAGTGATCTTTATTTTTCACTCGTGCTTATACTTTCAACTCTTTTATAAAACTTTAAATGATCAGATCCCACTCATTTTCACAGTACATACCAAAGAGCTGCATAAACTCACGGAGTGGCTTGCAGATGTGTTGTACAATGTTGCATCAGTGGGAACAGCTGGAATGTAGCTGAGTAAATGACAAAGGTTAGGTGAATGTGTTGTGGAAAGATTTTCAGCTCAAACAACATCAATAGCAGAACCAGCAAATAAAAAATAAAAAAAAATGTGAGAAAGCAGAGTGTGGATGACAACATTAAAAACACGATAGGTCAAAACATCCTCCCATATTGCATATGGTAGGAAAAGAAAAATAAGAAGAAAATCAATTGCAGTCTGCAGACATCTATTAAGAAGAGAAAAACCTCCATAATGCCAAATATATGATGCCATATAAATGTGTATTTTTTTCCGTATTTGGGTCACACAGGTCATTAAACTCTTTTTTTTCCATAAAACTTTGAAGTAAAGTTTTCTGAGGTTTTAAGCATTAAGTCATGGATGCCTTCGCCTTGCTCCCTTTCTGAACATTTCTTACCTCTCTGACCTTTCAGATATTAGTTTGTTTTGCAGCTTTGCTGACAAGCAGCTCTCTAGGCCTGTGAGAAGAATGGAGTTATGTCACTGGAAGTAACTCAAGGCTGCATTCCTTATTTAACCCACACACAAAAAAAAACCCAAGAAGTGAAGCAAGAGCCAGTAAACTCAAAAGCTGTTGTATTTACTGTTAGGTACAGTAAGTTCACCAGGCAAATTGGATCATGATAAAATACAGCATTATTGATTGGATTTCTGTGTGGGCCAAGATCCTGGCTTTATTTGCACATTGACATGGTGAGCAAATATCATGGTGAGCATTCCATTACCCAAACAAACACATGTACGCACCGATGCGGGGCCCCAAGGCAATTTACTGTTATATTTCAGATGTGAGATGTGGAATTTTGAGGGAGAGAATCCAATATCTACAGTAAGAGGGGGACAGTGTCAGACATGAAGAGCATCAACTAATTCAAACCAGAGAGCAGTTGGTCCTCAAGTCAAAGCCCGAGCCGTCTAAGAGCGATACCTTTCGAGCCTAAGGCCTAAAATTCAATACTGCCAAAGGAGTCCTCACGATCCTATAAAAAAGAGTTAAGACCTGTTGGAGGGCTTGGAAATAAGGGAGAAAATGGAACCTTGGTGTATCTGAGCAAAAAAGTCTGCTGTACAGTTCTTCAGAGTAAATGGAAAGTCACTGAAGAAAGAACACAGTGAGCCAGACATTAAGTAAGTTTGTATCTCAATCAGACAACTTGGTAAAATAGTTAATACATCCACAAATATGTAAAAAGTACAAAAAGTACACACATACAACATACTTGACAAAAAAAATGCAACCTTGGTGATAATTTCCAGGAACATCTTTGAAACTGTTCAGTCATACCTCGACTTGGCGAGCAGTAAATTGCGTTGACCTTCTGGCTTTGTATCTGTATTTTGCAGCTACTAAAAGCACTCTATTTACTCTTTTCTCTCCTCTGGCGCTCACCATCTCTTTTGTTGAATGAAGAAAAAGTAATAGTCCCCTCATCAGCTTTACAAAGTTTTAAACATCTGCACCACCAGACTATGAATTGAATCAGTATGTTTAGCTGGCTCTTGGCTGTGTTTTTATGCAAGGTTTTTGGGGAAATGTATGCCTATGTTAGTATAGACAGTACATGTTTATATATATTCCGATACAAATGCTGCTTAAATCATAGTAATAGTAATCATAGTAATTCGCTGACAGGATTCATTCAGGTTGTATCATGCATGGGTCAATGACGTATGAGGATTTACAACATCTCAGCAGTAGTTCAAACATTCAGAATGTTGTGAGATCCATATTATAAATGTGAAATTAAGTGATTTTAGTGGGTTTTTCAAGATTAATTGGCACTGGCCTTAAAAAAAAGTCATGTGGTGCGACCATGATTCATCTTGAAATAAATTAATATACTTAACACGCTTCAAATCTTTTTTTTTTTTTACAAGTTTTCAGTAATATAAAGTGTTTGGAAACAAAGTATTTGCATTTTTTAAAAATGTTTGTAAATGATGATCTTTTATTTATATAAGACATTTCAAGATGAATCACGGTCACACCACATGACTTTTTTTTAGCATTAAATATGCTTGTTTTTATTATTCTAAAATTGAGTTGTTGAAAATCCTTATACGTCATTGACCCACATGACAACATATGGAAAGAAAACTACAGTAATTCTTTTTTTTAAGCTTGCATAGTATATGTACTTAGCAGCTGCAGCACCATTATTGCCTTGTGGTAACCCATCTGCTTCTGGCTGGTTACCTGAGGCTGATACTACACTGACACTGAAGTCAAGAAAAAAAGAAAGACATTTTCTCTTTATGAAAAATGTAGTTTCCTCAAAGCTTATGACAAACTGCCAAAAACGAGCCAATGAGATGCAGCAGCAAAACAACAAATGTTTGAGACAGCTGTAGGCTACAGTGTTTTGGTACAGTCAAGAACATTCAGTAAATAGCTAAGCCGTTTCATCACTTTATATTCATGTAACAGAATCGGTTATGATAATTATCAGCTTATATCAATTTGATCCAGACATATATGATCACTATAAGTGGTTCCCACTAAATTCATTTTTTTTAGGAAGACCATGGGAATAGGAGTTAGAGCCTGCAGGTGGACGTTGGAGGCTTATCAGCAGAGTCTCCTGGGAAGCACAGGGAGGAGATGTGGGAGGTTATACAATACGCTTTATGAAAGATGGTAGATTGACCAAAAACTATCAGGTTTAAACTTGTTAACCTTGTTGATATTGTTGTTTGATTTATTTTTTAATTATCAAGGGAGGAGTAAATCTTTTTTTTTTAAGATATATTTTGGGGTTTTTTTGCCTTTATTTATACAGTAACTGGCAGAGAGGCCAACAGGAAAAAAAGGGGGGGGAGGGGGGGGGGGGGTAATCTACAGCATAGGTTCCTGGCCAGATTCGAACCAGGGGTGCTGTGATTATGTGGCATGTGCTCTGACCAATGAATCACCAGGGCACTCCAAGGCAGGAGTAAATCTATGATTAACAATCAGATGTTGTCCTCAGTTGATCCTTATAATTGATCAGTATACTCACCATCACAATTGATTCATTTGAGATGAAGCCAGACATGTCAAATGGTCCAACTGGACGTCTTCCACACTTCTTCTCATCCACTGAGCTGACTCTGCTCTACTACAACTCCCTTGGTTTATTAGTATAATTCATTATATCTTTAGAAAAAAATAAAATCACTTTGACGCCGCTGGCAGCAGTAATGTTCTTGTATGATGCTATATTGGTCATAAGACTTTTTGCAGTGTGAAAGCTTGTTCAATTAGCTTGCTGCTGTCACTGATGAAAAGCTTTCTCGTTTGTCTAGACAGCCAGAAATAGAGTGAAGAAGAAGCTGAAAATACAAAACTACAACCTATGATACAAACTCATTAAACTCAAAACATGGAGCTGGGTCATTTAGATTTGAACTTTTATTGAATATGTTGTCGGAGGTGAAGTGAATATTTCTATGCAGTGTTTGTATTGTTATTTCAAGGGTCATGTAAATAAGAACAAAGGAAATTCTTGAGTTGAACATTTCAATGACATTTAAAGCTACATTAGCACTACCAAAAGTGATGTAACTCAAACACAAACCCTGCAGATTAGAGGGAAAATCTTATGTTTAGAAACTGTTATGTGTTCTTATATTGTGCTTGTGGAGCTTTTGCTTAAATCTTAAGTATTTATTCAACACAAAAGTTGGTCGATTCAGGTTAAAGCAAAATAAAAAATAAATAATCTGAGTAATTAGAATATTAGAAGAACCTACAATGTGAAGATCCTGTATAATTCCTTAGAATACCTAAAACAGCTTTTTTGTGTAAAATGTGTTATCATTTAAAACAATTCACAGGATAACTAATAAAGTATGCAATATTTACTTTTGTATATCTAAATAACAGCCTCACATCAGTGTGGAAATTACATGAAATTAGAGAGATCACACAAAAGTAGAAGCTTTGATTTCCGCCGCATTTTCTATCTGGTCAAAAGCAACCGCAAGCATATGTAGTTTGAGAGATTATATATATATATTTTTTTTAAATAAAAATAAAAAAATAAAAAAATAAAAAAATAAAAAAATAAAAAAATAAAAAAATAAAAAAATAAAAAAATAAAAAAATAAAAAAATAAAAAAATAAAAAAATAAAAAAATAAAAAAATAAAAAAATAAAAAAATAAAAAAATAAAAAATAAGATAAAAATAAAAATAAAAATAAAAATAAAAATAAAAATAAAAATAAAAATAAAAATAAAAATAAAAATAAAAATAAAAATAAAAATAAAAATAAAAATAAACATATATATAATATAATTATTATTAGTATAATTGGATACAAATATGTCTATCAAATTTGTAGTGTCAAAAGTCAACCATGCTATATACAACTCAATGTGAGGAAAAGGATTTACAGAGTTATTCATATATCACCAGTCAACAAATTGAATACAGTAAAAGTCAATAGTATGGACACACTTTCTCATTCAAGTGAAGGCAAGGTGTGTCCAAACCTTTGACTGGTACTGTATGCGTTCCTGCTTTGGTCTTGCGAACATGCCAATATGGAGCAAATTGAACCTTCTCTGAACCAGAAGAGGGCTGCCGAAATTGAAAGCTCCAGTGCCGGCTCATTCCTGGCTGCCAGACATCTATGTAAAGATAACAGAAAATACTTTCTGAGGGTGGACTGACCTCATTTCAAGTAAAAATGACATAAGAGGAGCAATCTGCCACTCTGAGCCGTGGCCTGATGGCGGCGTTAGCTGAGTGGACTGAAACTGAAGTGGATGTGAAACTGATGTAATCGTAAGCAGACAGGCGTAGAAGGGAGGGAAATAAAATGTATGTGAGGAAAGCAAGCACACCCCCTTGATGCTTGTAATTAAAAGCCAGAGAGTCATGTACACTGGCAGGTATTGTCCACCTATATTTGCACGTGTCCAGCGTTACACTGTCGCTGCGTTTTAACAGCAGAGCTCCAAGGTTAATTAAGAGAGCCACAGTCTCCAAGTCAGGCTCCAACGACAGGGCACATAATTAAAGTGACACCTGCTCATTCCCATTTCCAGGCTCTTCACTATGTGTCCCTGACCATAGTACAGAGGTTCAGCAGTGGCAGAGAACATACAGCTGTGGAGTATGAGTGGGATCATTTTTAATGTTCAGTGGCATCTTCAGGATTCAGCCATGCGGAATGATGGCAGAGGTGCTGCAGGCGGTTTGAATGTACATTTGTTGGTTGGACAGCATGACTCACCTGTGCTCACAAAGGCACAGTTTGAAGTTCTGTTTTGTGAATCAAGGGAACCAGAAAATTGCTACATGAGCCGGACTTCATCACAGACATACAATTTCACAAATGAATGTATTGTATGTTAATGCCAAAATATCACCAACAACAATCAAGCATCCGTTGCTTTGTGATTCTCCTTCATTATTTGTCCTCATGGTTTTAAAGATCGTAATGACACCTGGCATCACAAACTGTCACGCTACTATAATCCCTATGATGTCATCTAACAGCCCCCATTCAGTGAGTTTTCCCAAATATGAATACAATATGTTTTTTATAGTGCACTTACACGAGCGTTAAAAGCTGTCTTTTAGTGACATTTTTTTGGTGACCTGTCCTGCAATCCTTTAACCCTCCTGTTGTCCTTGAGTCAAGGAAGGAAGAGCGGAAGAATGAAGGAAAGGAGGAAGGAAGGAAGGAAGAAGGAAGGAAAGGAGGGAGGAAGGAAGGAAGGAAGGAAAGGATGGAGGGAGGGAGGAAGGAAGGTAGGAAGGAGGGCGGGAGAAAGGGAAAGAGGAAGGGAGGAAGGAAGGAAAGAACGACAGAAGAAAGAGGGAAGGGAGGAAGATAGGGGGAGTAAAGAGAGAGAGAAGGAGGGAGGGAGGAAAGAAGGAAGGGAGGAAGGAAAGGAAGGAAGGAAGGAAAGAAGGACAGGAAGGGATGAAACAGAGAGGAAGGAAAGAAAGAGAGAAGGAGGGAGGGAGGGAGGAAAGAAGGAAGGGAGGAAGGAAAGGAAGGAAGGAGGGAAGGATAGAAGGACAGAAGGAAGGGATGAAACAGAGGGGAAGGAAAGAAAGAGAGAAGGAGGGAAGGAGTCCAAACAGACGGGGTCAATTTGACCCGGGAGGACGACACAAAGGTTAACCTGTTCTCAACACAACAGATTGTGCCATGTGAGACTTCTCATAATTGCACGAAAATTGTCAAATGGTCCAGATATCAGGACACATTTTCCTTGTGTCATTTCCTACATGATGCCCCCCCCGCAAGGCGGATACCGGGTATTGTCTGGTGCTGGTAGAGTAAAGCTAGGGCTCGTGCTGTCATGTCTCACCAGTCCCCAGTGTGCTACTCCACAGTTTCAGTGACCCTGGCTGTCAAAGAGAGGCCCAGTGGGAGCCCATGCCCTATTCACTGCACAACAGGTAATTATCACCACCATCAGGAAATAAGTGGTTTATTCAAATGAGGAAAATTGATATGTAGATTAGGTGTTGCGCCTGTCACCTTGCTCCATGCATGCACATATCTGCCACATGCATATACAGGAATGAGTACATAAGCATACATGTACACAGACATGACTCAGCACTGATACACTACTCTAGGAATATGCTGTATAACAGAGATGTGGAATATCAGATACGCTCACACACACACACACACACACACACTCAATTCACTTTGACACCAACAGATTATGCTGTGGAGGACATCCTGCGGAGCTTTTTATTAACATATGCCATCACATTGGGGGGTCAACATTGCTTAGCAGATGATCACAAGCGCTGCAAAAATCATTTATCAAATCAACACTGCCTTTTTTTAGATCCCATTACTTCTTTTTCTACCATTCTGGAAGATCCTACTCAACCAAACAGGAGTACTAATTGAACAGATGTCTTACCCAGAATCTCATCTAACTATTCTCAGACTATAACCTTAACTTGTACATGGTAGGTTTGGTCATGTGGGTCATTTTGGGATGCACTGAACAGAAAGTACACTGAAGACAAACAGTACTACTACAGCAGCGTTGCAATGGCAGACATATATGGGCAATACAGACAATGCAGTTGCACTTGTGAGAAGCACCTGTGTTTCCATTGCTGAGACCCTGCAGTACATTTTTGTACATTTTGAGATCACTTACCTTTCATTTCGAAGCAACTTTATCTTGTCTTACATTGACTTTGTTACATTTGTTTTCGATTGAACCCTATTTCTCGATTATTGTATTTTAGATTTTGCTTTTGAAATGTCTCTCCAGAAGGTTCCTTTTTTTCTTTTTTCTCTACACAATAAGAGAAAACCTTTTCTCTGTGTTGTAGACAGACCTTGAGCTGGGTTAGAAGCTTTTGAGACAATTTGAAACTTTTGACTTGTACTGCTCTTATATGATTGTATCTGCACATAAAGTATTATATACATATATGTACAGTACCAGTCAAAGGTTTCAACACGCTTTCTCATTCCAGTGAATGGGAAAATGTGTCCAAACTTTTGGTTGTTACTGGAGAGGCAACTTCCTGCACTCTGAGAGTTTCTCATACATGACAGTGACCTCCTCTTGACCGCCTCTCATTTTAAGGACCACTTAGCTCTAGAAAGATGTTTTGGTAATCTGACTATTTACTTTTTATTTCTGTTTAATTACAGCATTAACTGATGATACATCAGCTGTATTTATACATACTGATAATACTAACATTTCTAAATATTTTATGTTTTTGTCAACTGATTTCCAACTTGAAATTTTTGCCAATGAAACTTGCCCACAAGCAAAGCGGGACAGGTAGCATATGTAGAAATGTAGGGGTATTATTTATACTAATGATAAAATCTCAATAACACATAATTCCTTATGAATGGGTGGCATTCATTAGGCTGAAACAAGTGATTTACGACATGTTTGTACCGCTATGAGAGTTTAGTGAATCTGATTTGGAGCAAGTCTAAAATCCAATTTTATGTGATACAACAGAATCAAAAATCTATTTGCAAAGATGCCTATTGTGGATCAGTGTCTTTTTAAGGTCTGTTATGATTGTAAATGATCACAGCCCTAATAAAATGACATTATGGAGGATTTTGCACAATTCAAGGCTAATAAGATGTGATGTATAGACAACAGGTGAGTAAGTGCCTTTTCAAGGAGATTTGGGGTTTCTATTCAGGGGTTGCCATGGTTACCTGTGAGTTGTTGACACCGTCAAGCATGTTTTTGATAAGATGTGGGTACAGCAGCTGCACTGTGCTAGTCTGAGCCCAGTGTTGTTGTTTCCAAACCATGTATCTCTTTGTGCAGCAGCTTTTTGTCTGATGCATTATTGTGGTGTTCCACTCACTGATGTATCAGTACCGTATAAGCAGTGAGTTATGTAAACAATCAGTATTTATATGATTTGTCACTTTAATTTTCTGACTGTGACTGTGTTGATCAGAGGTTGGCCCATAAAACCAAAGACACTGTCTGTGTGTATGCATGCATTCTTGTATATGTGTGTCCCAGGTTAATAATGGGTCAGAGGCCCCACCAGAAATCCTGGACCTTCTGACAGCAGAGCTCACTCGGGACCTTGAAACTGTAAATATGGATAATCCTTTGCATGTCCCAGGGCCCTGAATTATTCAGTTTTTTTTCCCGGTCGACCCCCCCATGGGGGAAAGACAATAAAAAAAATGTTGCACAGGTCGCAGCCATAACTCTCTGCCACTGAAGGTTGGATTTGTATAAAAACATTATCAATAGGTATGGTAAGAACTGACATGAGTCATGACCAATAAAATCTTTCCATCCATTTCAAGTGTTTCGCTTTGTGCCTTGACATTCTGACAAGTTTGAGATGGAGTGATTCATCCGGAAAGAATTGAATGAATAGCCTTTTGAACTAAACCTCTATACTGAGAGGTGAAAACATATTTTAAGTCATTGCCATATCTAAACAGAAAGATTGGAATAGTTCTGATGGTTTGGCCTTGGGGTAGGGATGTACAGTACCTTTATACCACTCCCACCTTTTGCATTATGGCACATTTATAAAATACAAGCACATACATACTTTATAGTTATAGTGTATGCAGTTAAAATTAATCCTTTTAATTTTTTGCCCAATTTTTAATCCCTTATGCCTGGAGCAGATTATATGTGCCATGTTATTCCATAAAATGTTGTTGTAGTTGATACGTTTATGTCTCATTACAGATTTCAAGCCTAATTTGTCTTGCCTTGCTCCTTTTAACTGACCTCAAGTTTACTTCCAAGGATGTATTGACTTTGATTAATGAGCCAAACTATTTATTACTGCCTCAAGGATATAAAGTATAATGAACTGAAGATGAATAAGCCTGTTGTCTTTGTAGCCTATATTAGAATACATTTTGAAGTTTTACATATAAACTTATTTTCATTCTTGGACTCAAAAATGATTTATATCCTGACAGATTTATTTCTTACTTGATATGTTTTTGTTTAAATTTCATCATATAAAACATTTAACCCAGAAAAATCCCACCTGGTCATCATAGTTACATGTTTGCGGCAACTCATCACAAACCTCCTGACATTTCACAGTCCACAACACATTGATTAACTACCGAAAAAAAGCCTTATCTTTTCAATCTCTCGTATTTCCTCCCACTCCACAGACAGTATACGTCCATTGGAGAATATAGGGGGATGCTCGGGGAATGGTCAGTGTGTGTTTGTGCGTCAGGCTGCTATTGTCTTGAAACAGTGTGTTACTATACACAACAGACCCTGAGGACAGAGAGCAGTGGATGGGACAATGTGTCCAGCTGATATAAGCCTTAATAAGGGCTACAGAGACTTGTTAGTCAGAGGTACAGTACAGCATAATCTGACTCATGTTTCCTGAATGAATTTATTGTCAGAGCTAGTGTCATATTGGGATTTCTGAAATTGTTACATTATTACTGTATCATTTGGCAGTAAGTATCCAACAACTAACTGTATTACTCACAGTTATTTCCCTATTTTGTTCTGTGTTTTTTGTATAAATCATGAAAAATCAAATCATGAAACCTACACTGAAGTTTTACAAAAGTAAATTGAGGAGGGCCACCTACAACTGGATTGAAGGCGTCTCCATGGAGACCAAATTGACCATGTTCCCTCTCCTCCTCTTGTCACTGGCAGGCACAAAATTAATTAAAGCAGAGCCTCTCTTTGGAGCATATTCTCTAATAAGTAGCTCATTGCCCCTCTGACATTTTAGCGTGTGTGTGTGTGTGTGTGTGTGTGTGCGTGTGTGTGTGTGTGTGTGTGTGCGTGAGTGTGTGTGTGTGTGTGTGTGTCCTTGTTTGTGTGGGAGTGTGTCTTGCTTCTTTTCATAAATAGCCACAGAGTGGGTTTTCATTTTCCACAGCTGCAAAGATCAAAGGAGCAGAAACAAGGTTCATTACAAACTGCAAGGGTAATAGAGTCAAGTTGACATCCATTCATCATTACAGCGCAAATAGACCACACCAGAACACGATAAGCAGTTTCCACCAATATTTGGAGTTACAGTATGAATAGCATATTCATTTCTGTAAAAAAGATGGTAAGAGAAATACATGTATGTCTAAAGATAACAGTATTACAGTAATGGAATCCATGTATTTTCACTTAATACTTGATTTTAAAGACGGCCACCTAAACAGAAACCCCTAAGCGTCAGGCAGTTCTTGCTTCATCTTTTAAAACGGGAGCATTTTACACTCTGGAAGAAAAGATGTATTTTCATACGCTCAACATGATTGAGCCTGATGTATAAAGCACTCGATATGGATTCCCATCCATGCCTCTCACCTACACCTAAAGCAACGAACACACATGAATGACTGCAGCGAGTCTGTGGTTTCTATACAGTAGTCACACACATGCATCATTAGCACCAAGCCAGATACTGGTGGGTGGTAGCTGACAGTGGAGTGTACAGTAGCTTGTTGTCTTCACTTAGCTTTATCAGTAGAAAGCGAGGAAAACATCCAGACACTGTCTGCAGGGTCCAGTTCTCAGATCACTAACATACCTTCCCTTTAGAAATAGACAGCCGGTGTCAAATAGGACTAAATTGTTTTTGCCTTGAGAAGAAGACTTTTTACCTTTCTCTTTCACAAACAACAGCTGCAGGAGAGAAATAAAATGCATTTTTCCCCCTACTTTTTTTCCTAAGATGAAAGAGCTTTTAATGACTTGAACTGATACATTATTTACAGACAATATACAGAAAATAAATAAATAATAATAAAATGGCAAAAATACAAACAAACAAACAAATAAAAACAACAGAGCAGAGCAGCAAAACTGCATACCAGAATAATATAATTTTTTTTATTAAAGTCTTTCTTCATGGCAACCACCTCTCCCATCGGTATCTCAGTTACACAAAGGTGATGCTGATCACCTTAAACTGTCAAAACATCAGGTATAGCCAGCTGATCTGGTTGATGGCTCATCCCTGTGCTCTTGCTCATGCCCCTCCAGCACTGTCCCCACAGGAGTTCCCTTAGACTTTACAGTTCAGTGGTCAGGGCTTGTTCATTGACTCGTGTCTTCTGCCATGCTGACACGAACTAGAGGCACAGTAGATGTCACAAGATGTTGCATGCCGCTGTGTTTCAGAGATGCTGAGTTAAGGGAGCCGAGCTCATCTGAACTACTTCGAAATGGTACATAAAAAAAGAGCAGTTTGGGAGGTGAAGGGAAAAGGGCAGGTGGATAAAAATAAACACATAGGATGTCCCTGTATCCATGTATCTATGGACAGAAGGCTGGATTGATGACCCACCACTCTGCAAAAAATGTGGCTGCACAAAAGGGATTACCTGACCTACTCTGAGTGCAAAACATGAAAAATGGATCCCTGACCACTGCCGTAACCCTTGGCAACTGCTATGAAGTAAGACAGACAGAGAAGTGAACAAAATTGCAGGTAATCCAAGAGATTCACCTTGTTGCAAGGAGTAGCCAAACAAGCCAAGCAATCAAACCTGAAGCACTGCTGTATGGATGAAAGGTGCAGGAGACTCTCTTTTGTATCTCTCTCCCAGGAAATGTACTGACCTCATGGTGGGTTCTGTCTGTATACATTTATTAAATCCTTCGAGGACTGATGCACCCTCAAGTGAAGAATCTGCACTAAATGAGGCCAGCATTGTGTGAATGTTACATTGAAGATGAAGGACAGGTTGTACTGTAGCATGTATGGCACACATACCATCACCCCTCTATTGTGGCATCAAACATGGTACATGCAGAAATAAATGGACCATGCTGATGTTATTCTATGTTTTTTTCTTATTGTCAATGCATTAATTCCTCACTCAGTGCCCATCAGTCATACTGAAGATGTAAATGGGTCATAAAGATATAGTTTTATTGTGAATAAAGGCTGGACACTGTAGTTTTTAGCACATTTTACTCAAAGAGGAATAAATGCATTTATTGGGGACTATTTTTAGTTGTGGATTAACACACAATTGGTGCATAAGTGAGTATTCACAGCAGGAGCAACAACTTAAACACAAAAACAAAAAAAAAACCTTTCACCCAGTGCATTGTTGCTGTTGGTCTTTTTTTATTCAGGTTGCTGAAAGTTAGAGAAATATATCATAGAAACAGCCTTATCCTTCAATGGTAAGATGCCAGTGTCTCATATCATGTTCAAGTTTAAAGTTCCTCTTATTGACCCGTCAACAACATGTTTTGCATGATGGCATGTAGCCTTGATGCAAATTAAGGTTTACTCAAAACTCACATGAATGTAAGCAATAAGAATGTCTATCAGTGCAAACTGCAAAATCAATTATCTGAAGACAACATGGTTTTGAACCCCGGATTAATTTTGTGATTTGTGAATATTTGTGAGATTTAGTGTTTCTGTTGTTTTCTTTCTGTTGTGGGAAAGGATGTATAATTACAGAAAATATTTAGAAGCAACTTGCCGATGAACATAATCCAGGAGTGGGAGTGTAGTGAATAATGGGCATGTTCATCTGAATGGGGTAGAATGTAAGATTCCTGTCTGACAGTTAAATGATTATATATTAGCTAATGAGCAAATAACTTCACTTGGGAAGTTTATGTGTGGAAGATTTAAAAGAAAGCTCATGAATAAAAGGAGGAAAACAGCACCACATCTCTCATCAAGAAAAAGACCAGACAGAAATCCCACATGGCCCAAAAGAACTCATTAAGATACACAGAATCGATAGCTGGATTGTTAGATGGAAGCAAGACTGAGCCCCGGACAAGGCCAGTTCACGGGCTTACTTTGGATCACTGCTTTAAGCCAGTTTTGACTTCCGGCACCTTTCACCACACTCACACCTTACAGCGCAGCCCCCGCCTTCTCCAACCTCTGCCCATCCATCCGCGTGACTAAACAGCTCTGTGGTTTAGACCACGTCTCTTGTTACAGTATCTGAGCACAGGAGAGGAAAAGCATCCATGTGCAAAGGACGTTTTTATCCACATTCGCGTCTGTCAATTCCCGCTGCCTTGAGACATCTTTAATATAAACCCACCTTTCAGAATGAAAACAGGAGGTACATGGTGGTGTGGTGAACTGTGGAGCACAAAATATATTGTTGCTGTCAGAAACAAAATACCAATATCGTAATATTGGGGGAGGTTGTCTTCATTCTGAAGGCCTGCCTTTTCTTACTATCTATAAAACAAACATTTTTGAAGGTTCAGGTTTAGTGGAGAGCAGCAAGAAATGAAAGAACTATGTAGCTAAATGTGTAGCAAACAAAATCGATAAAAAAGAAAACACAGTTAAACATGACATTGCTTTTTTGTTATTGCAGATCTTCTGTACCTGTAATCTCTTACTTTTTCCTCCTGCAGCGGCTTTATGTTTACCAGCTACCTCAGCCTCCGGCAACACTCCATTTCAACTTAGACAGCTCATCAGGATGGGTGGCAAGTCTTGGGATGCGGAAAAACTGCAGAGGAGCAGGACTAACATGTTTCCTGCCTCCAGCTGAAAAGTTGCTGTTTTTTAAGTTGTCTTTTCGAAAAAGCTGTAGTTTTAAAGTCTGAGCTAGTCTTTCTTCCACCATCTCCTGCCAGTGAACAGCGGGCTTGTTTTGCACTAAATGCGTGTGTGTTAACATCGATCAGACAGAAAACAGCTAGCGCATTTTCACCTGCTGGGGGTCAGATTGCTTCAAGTTTCATCATGTCTTGGCATTCACCTTGACTGAGCCTCTTCTGGGACCTGGAAAAAATGGCTATCTTGTGCAGTTAATCATCCGTAGTTAGTGCAAGACCTGTCCATCATTCATGTGCCTGTTTTAAGGACTGACTCTCCATCTGTCTGTCTGCTGTATCAGTTTTGTTTACTGCTCAAGTGCCTGCTCAGAAAGTACCTGCTGCCTTCTTGACAATATATAAGTATATAAAAAAAGATGATAGGGGAGATATGAGTATGAGTAAAAAGAAGATGAAGACAGTACATGTTGGAAGAGGCTTCTGTCCTTGCTAATTCATTTGCATGCCTCATTAAGTGCAGGCTACTCACTGTACTGAGAGAGTGCTAGTGTTGAAGGTGGGATGTAAGCATGGGAATCATGAGTGGACACCATTTTAGCGCTCGGTCGCAGTTGAGTCATGAGCGAGACATAGCAGCCTCCTTGACACTGCGTTATTCCTCGAGTCATGGCCAATCATTCAGGGCCCAGCCGAGTTACTCCATCGGCGCACTTTGCTGAAGAAAGGAACCCCAGTCCATTAAGCTCATCTTCCCTGTCAGTTCCAGTGCTAAAAGCTTACCTTGGTGACCCATGCTAGCCATTAAGCTGTAGACTATACTGAATCCCATGGATATTTACTGCCAAGGCACAGCATTAAATTTACATGGTGTCATACACAAATGCCAAATTATCACCTCCTGCCTAGATAACACACATATTGCTTGAGCAGTGGCTGAGTAGCTGAATGCTCCAACTATTGACCTCAGGTCGCACAAAATTATGCAACACCTTTCTGCCATGATCCATACAACACAAAAGACTACTTCAAATGTTTAAAGATATGGATACGAACTTGACCAACAATAAACTCATCCTACTTACAAGTATTGTGTGTGTATCCAAAGCTTGATATAACTTATTCCTCAGTGCTTTAGACCTCTGTTGTTGTCCAAAAGTCTTTGCATGGCGGACACAGTTTTGTTCTCTGGACTTTGTGCTACATTGTAAATTTCTCAAAGAACTTCAGTACAAAGTCAAGAGGTTGTGATATGAAGCGCAACAAGCTAGCAAAGCTCTGTAAACAGGAGTGACACACACACTACTTCTAAGTAGGATGGGTTCATTTCTGGTTTGGCTCTTTGCATGAGATTTGTTGACAGTAAGACAAATATTGAACATTCACATCCTTATCCTTTAAAAAGTTTTTATACTAACTGATTAAAACTTTCTGTGATGGACATCATGCAGGCTTTCCTGTGGTAGATAAAGTTTACAGTGATTGGTTGAATTAGAGCCATCACACATCTGCCATTGTGAAACTGCTACGCTCAACATGCACTGTCAAAACACACCACCGTATTGATATTGTTACCGACAGTATCTGCTGCTTAATTGCATGTTAGCAGTTGACAAAGACCAGATGCTGTGTTTGGTTCCAGTTTTCAAAAAGGATTTAATACCCTGATCGAACCAATTTAAGCTGGAACAAACATTAAGGTAGACAGAATCTATGTCTATGTTGAGACTAACAAAAGCCATTGGTTAACTTTTTCCCCCTAAGTTGTTCACTGGCTCAGAGATAAGACAACTGCATGACTAGTAGTTCTTCCTTGTAAGTCAATGACATGACTACATTATGCAGTCTTGGCTTAAAATAATTGTATTTGTTTATTTGAATCCAGCTAGAAAAGCACAATTATAGTCACCATCAGGGGTCATCATGCCAGCTTTCCCTTTGGCAGCAAATCAACGTTCCTACTGTAGGTCAAGTGCACTCTGAATGTAAATTACTGATATCAGCTTGTTGTTAATTCTATTCGATTTACATAATTTACTGTAGACTACAATTTATTTAAAGATAATCAAATTCATAACTGTCTTTACAGCTTTACCGGACTATTTTTTAATGTATTACCATTTTAGTCTGTCGCTGTGTTCAGGCAGGTCAAATAATAAAATATAATCGAAAAGCATTTAAATATATATTTTTATACATTAATAGTATGACTTACAACACCAATTATACTTAAGATCAGTAACCATCATAAGAAACAGATGTGTTCTATGACCATTGTAATTATTCACGTTACCACTGTGAAATGACTTATGACCAATGACGCATGACTGGCCACAAATATTCTTCGACCAATTATTCCCTGCCATGAAGTTTGAAAATTTGAACCAAGAAAGAGGGTGGTCTGGAAGTCTATGATGAGAAAAGTTGGGTGTGGGGGAGGAGAGAGAGAGAGAGAGAGAGAGAGAGAGGAGAAAAACAGTGTGGATGGATCGTGATGAATTTTTAGGGCATTTCTCCCACAGAAGGGTCAATGGAGGTGGGAGACCTATTTTCACCACAATCCTTCACAATTATGAGGTGGAGGGGTTGTAGAGGTCTTGAGGTTTGAAACTGAGCTGAGCTGAGTCCATGGAGATCTAAAACTGAGGTCTCACGTAATGGTCCAAAGTGAGCCAGTGTAGATTATTCTTTAGGTATTGATAGAGTCATAAGTCATTTTTTGCCCATTTGCAGTTTGTTATTTAAACTGCAAATTGAATTCAAAGCAATAAATCATAGACAGGAGTTTATACGAATAAGATATGAAGCCATAGTTTGTGGTGTTTCAGTAGACTGACTTGTATTGAAAGAACAAAACAATACAAATTTCAACATAATACAATTAAGTTCAACATGTCTCTAGTGTGACTATAATCTCAAAATAACAGTAGAGTTGTCTGAACACCTCACTGACATGATCTCAACAAAAACAGAGAAAAGTTTCATAAAAGTGACATACAGTATGTTGCGTTCCTATAGCTTTGGATCACTTTACATATTGCACAGTGTTCCAGCCTTGGCGTTTTTATGACATGGCCCAGAGCTTTCACATTTCTCTACATACACCTCCTTGATAACATGCAAATTAAACATCATCCTGCATAATTTTTTCCAATCTGTAACTGCTCATAAAACTCCCCCAAAAAATTCTCCCATACTAATTTCAAAGTTCTTGTAATAAAGCTTTCATAATCCATCCATCATTAATATTTAATAACAATGTTGAATTAGTGACAGCAAAATTGGCTTTTTAAAGATATCCTGCCTCCCATGACTTTCTGTGAATTCCTTCATTTTGCAGGCGAGGCACAGATGGAGGCACTTCATGCCACCCCTTCATTTATTTAGGATAACATGGTAATACACATTACATTCATTTTTTTTTAAAGACAAATAAACATTCTTATGCATGTTTGTCATGTATTATATGAGAGAGTATGTCAGTGCTTTATTACTGCATTGAGTGTACAATAAAATCATGTCTTATAATGATCTGATATTGTAGATGAGACACAAATTATACAAAGCTCTGAAACGTCAGTTTGTGAAATTCTTCGCTGCATATTCATCAAAGTGCTGCCTTGTTCACTGCCTACACATTACACCAGTTTAGTGCTGATTATGTTTTATGTCAACATATTCTGACAAATAATCTAAATATTTGATTACTGTAGTGATTCCACTTTCTAATTTCGACACTTATAACAATATATTGCAGGTGATGGCATACAGACAATTAAAGGAATGGTAAATGGTAAATGGACTGTACTTATATAGCGCCTTTCTAGTCTTTGCGACCACTCAAAGCGCTTTACACTACATTTCATTCACCCCATTCACACACATTCATACACTGATGGCAGGAGCTACCACGCAGGGTGCCAACCTGCACATCAGGAGGAAGCTAACCATTCACTCGCATTCATACAACGTTGGCACAGCAACGGGAGCAATTAGGGGTTAAGTGTCTTGCCCAAGGACACATCGACATGTGGACTGGAGGAGCTGGGATTCGAACCGCCAATCTTCCAATTGGAGGACGAAGCTAATTTCTCTAATGGTTTTCTTTTGTTTTTTTCTTTTATTGGACTCCACTTAAATAGCTTTGCATGAAGTTTTAAAAAAAATCCTTATTTATCTTATGTCTAAGCAATTTTAGCTCCTGTCTCTTTAAGGCCCACGAGCATGGAGCAGAGGACAATATAAATAAATCTGTCACAAGCTGACGTTCACCAGGCCTGAAAGTAGACAAATGTTAAAAACGGAGCAGTCAGAGCAGTCTGAAGCTAGTGCTTTCTGCTCAAAGGGATTACTTCTACATGTGTTTATCTCATTATTTGACACATTGGCCACATTCAACATGCGATATTATAACATTACAGAACTGAAAATAATAAAAAGCATAATTGGTCACCTTTAAAACTCTTTAATCAGTAGGATTTTGAAATGTAGGCTTTAGGAGGTAATGTGCTATTATAAATATAATGTAAGTGTTAGCTGACTGACTATCCATCTTATATTACCAAGCTAATATATACTTTGCACAGAGTAGTATTGATCTTTTTAATACAGTCTCTGGTTTTCACCAACACAGTCATCTTTGTTATTGCACAACTGCTGTTTAAGCCCTCTTGCACTCAATGCAGCCCATTGTGTGTCTTGTCTACAAACATCAGTACTACCATTCATGCTGAAATGTCAACAGACAATGAGGAGGGTATATTCAGGATCAGTTCTGTCGGATGGTTATGGAGAATAAGAGCAAACTAGATGATACTCATGAGCCACTGCCATTCATTTTACATGCACTGATTCAAATAACACAAGAAACAGTTGTCTGTTGTCACCGCAACCAAAAAGACAGACTTAATTTGCATGAACAAAAGGGAAATAGGCTTTCATCATTAAATTTTGAAAAAAATATGTATATTTAATAACACTTTTATACTGACTTACACACTCATCCTGCATAATGTTTTGTCAGCTGGATGGATTTACTGAACACAAAAAGGTTGTTTTTTATAAATATGTGTAACAAAATAAAAAAATTAAAGAGTAAAGAGTTGAAGTAAAATACTCAACATTTAACCCAGACTCTGACGCTAACATCTATTTCCCCTTTATCCTGAGAAACCCTCAGAAATTAGGACATTACATCAGTTAAATATTTCATCTGAATGCTTGTCAGGGTAAGTGTAAGCCATGATTCTTCCTTACTTCTCTTCTCTTACTCTTGAATACTGAGAGGGTTGTCAGATGATGCAAAGAAAACCCTCCTTAAGGGTAAGCATTAGTGACAGAGGAATAGAGAACGGCAGAGAGAAGAGAGAGCGAGGGGAAGAGAAAGAACTCGTCAATGAGGTTATTAAGAGAAAAGAGCAATTCACTCTGACAGAGGGCAGCATGGAGCGGGTGCTGGCGAGAAAGAAGCGCTAGCTGAGAAGCACTTCAAAGCATGAAGGGTAACTGATTCCCTTGACTTCTCCCCTACAAATAAAGTATAATGTAACAATTTCTGCAAGCCCACTAAAAAAAAGAGAATAAGCCTGCACCGCATGCTCGGAGGAGCTGCTCTGAGAGGACACACATTTCGTTGCAAACTAAACAAAAAGCCGTGCATGATATCCACAACAGTATTTTATAGAGAATCAAGCGCCGGAGCACAGTTTAGTCTTACAAACATGACAGGAGCATCGCTGTGTAAAAGCAGTAACATTTTTTCTCTTTAAACACTGATACTGGACTGTCTCCACCGTTTCTCCTTCGGAGCCCTTTAGGCAGAACGTAATTTGAATCAGCTGTCTGATTAGTCTGACCTTGGGAACCATCTTCATCCCACTGGGTAACTGACTGCAGCTGAAGACTGGTGTTAAGTTTCGTCAACACTCCTCGGAGCAAGTCTAGAATATGTTAATTAACTCATTGATTGAGGTGGGCGGTTCATTTTAAAAGCAGAAGTCGAGGTCTCTGGTGTGGGAAGAAAAAAAAAAAAACCCACGAAAAAAAACACTGCTGTGCATATCAATGGCTAACATCAGTCGCTGCTTCAAATCTTATTCCTTCACTCAAAGGACACTTAGTATCTTAGTATCATTGAGGCCATACATGCAAAATAGTCCAACCAACCAAGAGTGTTTTCGCATCCAATACTTTTGCATTAATTACAGCAAGCATGTTACTTGCGAGGGGGAAGTACAACAGGGATTTTTTGCTTTTGAACTCATTTAAGAAACTGGGTTAAACTTGTATCATGAGTCCCATTGCTTGCTTATGCAAACATAAGGACAACAGCTACTTTGGAGAGTCATGCTTTGTCCACTGGAAACATATCTGAACTGCATTTTATTCAAAGCCCACGGCATTGTATTTGATTGTCTCAGGAATGTTATGAAGTATGAAAGCATGCCATCTCTTATTTCGTGTCAACAGGATTTTTTTTTTTTTTTTTTTTTTTTCATCACCACTGCCGCTCTTTTTCTCTCCATCCTTGGATTGACACACTGTGTGGGAGATAGGCGTCTGCATCAAGCAAGAAGGTAATTGAAAAGTGCAGAAAACAAATCTTTTAAATCTGATTCTGAAGGCTTTGTCCTCGTGTGTGCAGGCAAAATGTGCCAATTGCAAAACAAAGCACGTCACATTCTGCATCAGATAATAGCACTAATGTGTAGGGAAAATCACCAAAGCCAGTCTTTGTGGGATTGTCACAAGGCTTCTCCACCTTGTTTGTTTCCTTATATATCTATATATATATATATAATTTAAAAAATGCATCGCATGAGCAAATCAAATCAGGCCTTCATGGACGCCCCTTTCAAGTACACTCCATTTTTTTTCCTTTTTTTTGTGTGTGGAGGATGTCATTTATTATCACAAAATAAAGACGAACTATTCTCTATTATTATCATAGCTGTAATGTCAAATTGCTCAGTGTCCATAGCAGTTGCGCTACACAAACACAGACATACACACTTACATTTTATGTCGCTGTGATTTAACCGTTTTTCATTGATTCTCTTTGTGAATCTGTGTGTTACCTGTAACCTGATATTGTCCTGCTGAGACCCATTTGGTTGTTAAGAGTACTTGGTTGTGAATAGACGAGTAAGATGTAAGTGGTGAATGGTGTGAACACAAAGCAACAGTAATATCCGAAGAACCTTCAACATCTAAATGATGTTGTGTGTCATTCTGGGCAGATCGATATACCCAACTCTCAGTACTGTGAGAATATGAAACACAGAATTACAATCAGATTCTTCACAGTAATTTGGTTTTGACTGTGTGTGTATATAGCCATAAGTCATCAGGGAAACAAAACAGCACCCCAAAAACTGAAATACAGGTATTGTAAGTAACAGCAACAGATTGAGTTATTAAAGGTCTTTTGGTGGATGCTTTCTTTCAAGAAGTGTGTTTATGTGTGTGTGGTGGTTGATTTTGTGTATGTGACCATCAATGTGTATGAGCTGTCTGTGTATGCTTGAAAGAGGATATGACTTAGTGCAAGACTCAAAATGACTGCATGTAAACAAATAATGCAAAACCATAGACATATTAATACATGATGTACAGCTGAAACCTGCTAATTTGCTATCATAACATTTGCAATAGCACAAAATATACACTCTTAACAGTTTGCTGTCATCATGCTTGGACATAAATGTTGTATTTTGCACCATTTAAAACATACAAGTAATTTGTGCTTCAGCTGCAAACAAAATATTTACACATTTGTGCAATATATCTCTTCACACTAATGAGCTTAAAAAGTGACAGTGCTTTGCTTTGATGCACACAGTTAACAGGATGGTAGATGTAGATTAAAGAGAATGTGAGGTATTACATGGTAAAAAGACACACAAGCTTATGTGTGAGGATGTCATTTAAGGCACTGTTACAAAATGACTTTAAAAAAAAAAAAAGAAAGAAGACATTCTGTAAAACAAAGCAGATGTTCTCTAAATGTTTTTCGGTGGTGCGGGGCAGGATTGTGTATCACTGCGTATACTTGCCAACACGGATCACAGAGGTATACACAGACTGACTAAAGCTCGCTCTCGCTCTCGCTCTCTCACGTACAAATCTCACCTCCACAGTGTTAGAGAAAGCTGCTCTTCAAATGTTCACTTCAACCATCTGGGAAGAAGCTGCCTGATAGCAAAAAAAAAAGAAAGGAAGAAAAAAAAAAACAGCAGTGCACTACAGCGCAGCACTAGCGCCATCTGTTGGAGCAGCGGAGGAAAACCACATCGCCTCAGAACAGAGTTTATTGTGATGAATGGCAGAGGAAAGAAAGTGTGGTCTAATATGGTCTCGAGTAAAGAGCTGCCAGAGAACACTGCAGGGGCACAGGATCTATAGCTGCTGGTACCTTGATGTCTTGCCATTATTCCTCTAATGTTCAGTGATGTGCACGGTCCCTGCTGCTGCTCCTAGATCCTGTCTTTGTCCCAGTCAGACACTACTCACTTAAACTTATAAACAGCCAGTAACCAACAATGCTGGCATAACGTTAGGTAATTATCCCCCTATAATAAACACAAGTTAAATTACAATTACTGATTTTAGTTAGTAATCTAGGTATTGATATCACTGTCACTGTATTCATACATTTTTGTCACATACGACAGAACGTATCACTTGGCAGTAACCTTAATTTACAACCAGCATCGGTCCCGTGGCGGTGCATGAAAGGCTTTAAATGGATCTCACTGCATATTTCCTAAGTGTTTTACTATATCATAATTCAGTACCTGTCAGCTTCGGTGGAAGCAGGCAAGGAGAGTAAATCCTTACCGCTTGCATTTTATCTCTTTATCTGAGCTTAAAGTACTTCTGAGGAGATGATCAAGGTCAGGCTTTTTTTTTATTACGTTACAGTTACAGAGGAACCCTCTTGACTGTGCAGGTGTAATAGGTAGGGCAAGTGTTCCTGTGTGTTTTCCATACCTGATGAATCCCTTTAACCCCTGGTATGTGCTGGGGCTCCTCTCAGCATGAAATGCAAATTATACCAACAAGCTGACTAATGTGTTCTTCTTTGGGGGATAAGAGGTCAAACTACTTACAGTGTGTAGGAAGTTTATTGTCCTCACATTGAACTCTGTCACTTAAAGCCCCTGCAGATTACAGATGTAAAGCTATTGTAATTGTTCTTTTTTGGCAAGCGGAGACAGAAGTTTTGTAATATGCAGTTGCCACTAGACTGCATATTTATTCTAATGTCCTAGTTTCTTATTCATTAAACCAAATTACCCTCAGTGTCTTTGCATGCTTTATTTTTGTGATCAATCACATTGAATAGGTAAATGAGAGAGAAATATTGAGGTTAATTAAACAGAAAATGGAATTTGATTGTGCAAAGCTTTGTTAATAATTTACATATTTACATTCAAATGTATTAACAGTGTTTAATGTCAGCCAAACACTGTGTGGCTGTGATGGTTTTAATTACTACCTGTCTGTTGAGGTGAGTAACAGGATCCCCAATAGTTTCAACCACAGTCACTGCCTAAAAAAATACTATGTTTAGACAACTTAACTCAGTTCAGTGATGTGTGTCTTGATCTTACTATACATGGCTTAGTGAGTGATTGTATCATTCCCTGGAGGATGGCTGCTTTTGGACAGTTAGCTCGTTCAGTACAGCTCTCACACAAGACACATGTATGAAATCAATACATGCAGTGCTTATTGAAATTGTGGTTAAGTCAGAAATGCATTATATTAGAGCTGTATTACTGCATCACTGTAGCTCTAGTAATGCTTAGTTTCAGGAGATTGCAGCCAAGTTTCAGGGAATTACAAACTCACATTAATTCATTTTACTTGCAGACTATGAACATCATAAACATCCCACCTTAAAATAGATAAATAACAGAATTAGCCTGTGGGGAGGTGTGCATCTCTAATTAAACGGTGCAGGTGTAAAAACAAGGCAGCACATCTGTTGTACATTAATTACAAATGTTCACTCAACAGAAACCAGATAATGTTGTGTACCCAGCACTGGCTTTCCTACTAATGATTATTCTGGAGTGAACAGCTGAATCTTTTTTTTTTTTTTTAATCGACACTGCATCCAGTAATTCACGGGGATAATGTATACACAGATGTGTAAACTCAGATTTGCATCTTCTCCCGTGGATGTTTTAAAAAAGGCTTTCATCTTGCCTTTTTTCAAACAGGGACACATGCATGCAGCCAGTTTTTGAAGATCCGATGGCCGAGTATGAAAGAGAAATTAGTTTTTGGCATGTGCTTTAATTGGAGATAGTAACAAATAGTAGGTACAATTGAAGTGCATTCAAATCCCTTATAACTTTCAGAAAATGTGTGGTACAAAACCCACTCTTGATATGGCTGGTTGATGATAAGTTAAAGTCTGTTTAGAGAGAAATTCAAAAAGCAAATCCCCCATCCTCACCCTATTTCTTTATTCCTATATGTGTATGTGTAGACACTGAATACATTCACATGTTGGCTGTAAATGAAGCTTCCCAGCAAATGGTTTAGTGGTGGTCTCAGTCATAACAGCACTTTAAAGTTTCATTAAGTATGTGCTGCTTTTGTTGGGTTCAAATGTGTTGATAAGAGGTCTTTGTACTTTGAATTATAATAGAATAAATTCAGAATTGGTTTTATCAACAGGTCATTAACAGACTATTTGGTTGCATATAAAAGTAGGCACAGCCCCCTTTAAAGCATTTTTATTGGCCAGTACACAACAACAGGCTCTGGTTACATTATCTTCTGACTGGAGACAGACAGATGTGCTGCTATACTGCAAGGCTTGTGGTTTTAGAGGATTGTGCTCTGAAAACCACAAGACAGCTGGTGTTTCAAAATGTTTTTTTTTCTAAAATCTTTGAACAGCTGAGAGTGGCAAGGGACTGTTTGTTCTTTTCAATGGCCACTAGATGACAGAGCCACTTTGTGGGCCATATGCAGCCTAATTAGTCCTTGTCCTCCTCTCCAGAAAGGAGTGGGCTGCATGTAAGTAAAGATAAATGACTGGAGGAGGAATACTTAATGTCTGTAATGTGATGATTCCTGTTCTGTGGACAGGTGAATCTTAATTAGGCACAGAGAGAATACAAAGTCGGATTTCATGAGTTCATCATTGACTGTATGGCTGGCCATCTACTGGCTGGTGAAACCACATCCAGCCAGTAGATGGCATTACTGAATCGCTCCTAACTGTCATCAGCCACATTATCTTGAACAAATGTTTGTTTCATGTCACATTGACATCTCTGTTGAGGATGCCTCAGGCTTGCTTTTATAATTTGAGCTGGCTGTGAACAATCTCACTAATATTTCATTGTGTTTAAAAGGAATATATCACAAATTATTCAAACACAAAGTAAATGTAAAATACTATTTCAATGCCAGTCAAAATTATGTCTGTCTGAGCTGTGAAATGAGGCTGTACAATATAAACTAGTCATTAACATTAACCCTTATACATGGTGTTATTACTACAAAAAGGTGCTTATACTATACTATACTATGCAGTACTGTTCAGTGTGCTTCAGTAAGACGTCCTCACTTCTCACTGACTATTTCAAAGCAGTCAGACCAAGATCAGCATCTAAACATCAAACACTCAATGCATCGTTTACTTTCATATTTAGTGAGTGGATAAAAAAAATTTTCGAAGTTGCTATACAGTATATTTTCATAAATAAAACCAACTTAATTAAAGCAATCATCTCTACTGTACAACTTCTTGAAGCACTATATTGCTGCACAACACGACTTCCCTTTGAAAGAATATGTTCTGTAAGTCGCCACAGGATATGTTACGAGGTTAGAAAACTGAGGTTTCAAGTTGATAAGTTTATCCACTTTAAAACAGACCTTATATGTTACAAAAACATATAAGGAAGTGGCCTATGGTATTCAAAAATTAAAGTTACTTTTTATGTTTCCAATGATTACAGTTGGAACATTTTTTGGCCTTTTTTTTTTTTTTTTTTACCTAAAGTTACATGAAAGATCAGACGTAGAATCACATCCATTGTCTGATTTATTTAATCCTTTTCGTTATGGCGTCAAGAAAGTTGTCCTCCAGTTTAGCACATACCAGACTAGAAAACAGAATGGCCTGACCTAGAGTTGGCACAGCAGGCCTGTACCACAGTCCCTTCAGCATTTGGCGATGCTATCATGCCCAGCCCTCCCCTCGTTGATCAGAGGCAAACTTGCCGACGCCACTGTGTCGCATTCTGGGGATAGCTGCACATAGGGACGCTGTGATGTGCCACCTGGCCCTTGGCCCCGTTGGTCAGGAACACTCCCTGACCTCTCCATTAAAACTCGTTTGCCAGTGACAGCCACGTCAGGGAGAGTCTCCAAGGACCACTTGCATGCATTCTCCCCATGATGAGGACAGACCAGAGGGAGATTGCCGACACCTATTGGAGAAGCTTTGCTTGTCCAGTCCTCTCAGTAGGCTCATGAAGCCGCCGAGCCCCAAGAACTACTCAATTGCAGATCAAAGATAGACTACTTGGTCTGCAGCCAACCGACCACTCTTTGCCACTTGCCCCATTACTAATAACTATAAGCTTTAAAAGAGGACAGTGTCTGTTAGATGCAAAGCCAGAAAGATTTTTAATTGAAAAAAGAAGGGTTAAGAACTATTGGATTTTATGATAAAGATTGTCATTGCTTCTTATTATTTCTGCACACTTAAACAGATTGGAGTTTATAAAGAAAACAATAGTGTAAAACGCCTCAACAATATTCTGTAAATGTAGAACGACCAACAAGGGTCTTTAGCTATGAATTTTAGTCTTCCATACAATATTATTACCGTATGGCTATGCCCACATAGTCTAAAACTGTCCCTGAGAGGTTATAATACATTCTCCATTATCTCTGCACCCCCACTTCTCATTGCATTGCCAGTATACTGGAGAAATAGTAAGTGCAAAACAGGTGTTTGGTTTGTTTTCCACATTCAGTCACCTAGCCTAGACCCCTACTTGTCCCAGACACAGCATTTACACCCGTATAACATGTGCTATTAGACCTCACATGTAGTCTACACCATGTTTGTCTGAGTGGTCCTCAGCAAAATGATAATATTTGTCCAAAGAGCTGAGAGTAGATGCTAGAAAGCCCCTGACACTTGGTCCGACTGGTTGGAAAGACACTGTCTCCACCTGTTGCAGGTCAGGGGTTAATGCTTTAGGGTCATAGGTTGTTTCCACAAGGCTGGTTTGTAACTCTTGCTTTATGTGGCCATAACAGTTCCCACCCTGGGTGCTGAATGTTTGAATCAACAGTTAAGACCCATCGGTGGGATGCACTAAAATGGGGAGCAAATTGTGAATGCAGGACACATAGTATATAATTTTAGTGATTATAATTAATGTTATAGTTAATTAATGAGAGTAATAAATTACATCTGAAGCTTAAATGTATCAATTTTAAAATAATATAAGAGGAACTGTTTGCCAAGATATAGAGAATTGGAAATGGTAAATGTCGTCACACTTAGCAACACCCCGTTTGCCATATAATCTCTTGAGCTTACTTGGTGTAACAATTGTGGGCAAGACCATGTGAATTGGCAGCACAACAGATAAATGGAATACATTAGAGCAAAAACAACTGTTGTGTGGTCTCTGGGCTCCCAAAGCACTGGGCTATGTTCAACAGAGCAATGTAATGAGCAGATAACTAGGCCATCATATAACACATCCCCAAATACCATAGACTTGTAAGGCTCTTTTTAATGGTACCAGGGTTGTATGCCACTTTTAGCCACATTTAACTCCAGGATTGTACACCTCTGAGGATTCAGAGGTATGACCAGGGGCTAATTAGCTTGAAAAACAATAGCTCCCTGATCACTATTCCATTGTGCTCCCCTGCATTGTGCTGCGGATCTGATTACAAACTTGTGATAAACAAGGAGCTAAATTAGATGTGCAGTTGTTGCCATTGTCCCCGATTTCTGATACCCAACCCCCCTCCTGTGTCCTTTGTACACGGTATGTACGAGCCAAAGCGGACAAGCCTGAAAGAGTCACCAGTCCCTGATGGAGTATAAATGTATGGTAACTGACAGAGAGGGAGAACTGATACAGTTGCTTTTCTCTCTGCGGTCACCTTCTTCTGGCAAGACCTAAGGTAATTAAGCCCATGAATGCAGTCCAAGTAGTGGGCTGCTTAAGACAGAATATTAATGTAGCTTTGATGGATGGAGTCAAAAGTGATTTCTTGCAGCAGAGCGTGGGTTGAGAGCCAGCTGGTCTTGGGTCAGAGAGCTGGATGGTGGGCAGATGCTTACAAGCCTTCTTTCTGCTGATGGAGCACAATTGATTAATGCCCCCCAATTAGGGAAACATTAAAAGCCACGTTTTCCAAAGCACAATTCAGTGTCACATAATGCACGTGGGGCATTTTGTGTATTCCCAGGCCAATAGAGGACAAGGCAGCTCAGTTTGCATGGACTCAAATCTTGGCAAATTTCCACCATATTAACTGCCTGGTATGCGGAGTGTTTATTCTTAATGGTTCGGCTTTTAGAAACAGCAACGTAGTGGGCATTTTGATGTAGAGACACTCGTGTCAACAACATAGATTAATGGTATTCTTTTTTAATGGTTCTGGAAAATGTTTACTTTTAAGCATGTAACATACTTATTCTGTGAGTCCTTGGTCTCAGCTGATCCCAAACAGACAGCTGTAGGTTTGTCATAGTGCTTTTACCCGTAGTGCTCTCTGCAACACTTGTAAATGTTTTATGTTTATTCAAAATTGTTCAGCTTTATTAATTTCACCTACAGCATTCCTCTAAGCTTGAAAAATAACACCTGATGATGATGATTTCGGCAACTCATAAAACTAAGGTAATAAAAACATTAGCATAGCATGTCTCTTCCTCTTTTCACTTTTTATGTGGAACTATTTAAGACCGTAGGCCCGTCAGGCCTCAGCTTGAGTTAGCTCGGGATTTTATAGCTTCTGAAACATTTTAAATTAAAAACAACCATATTAGTCATACCTCGTTTACTTTACAGTCCCTTTCACTGTATCGCTGTTACACAACGTGCACGCTGCTGGCAGGTGGCCATGAACGACTAGCTTTGTCTCAAGTACAGCTCAAAAAAATCACACGCCATTAGCCTGGTAGATGTTAGCATATAACCTTTTATAATACATCGCAGGTAGTTTTTTTTCTTTGTGGGACAAGGACTTGACAGGCACCCGTTTTCTTGCTCCTGACTTTCTATCCGGCCTGCAGCCGACATTACTGATTCCTGTACGTGATCCGCGGCTTCCCAGAGGGCATGGACGGAGCCAGGGAATGTGTCCTTGTTACTCACCAAGCAAAGTCTGTTATGTTCTTGTAACAGGAAGCCCTGAGCTGATACATCTACTGGCCTGTCTGTCAGAAATCACCAGACTTTCTCAAGGGAAGAAGCAGCAAGAAAAAAAGGGCAGAATCAAAACTGGAGGATGGTGTTAATATGTGTTTACAGCGATATCTACATCTCCTGAGGTCATAGCACAGTTATCGCTTGCCTGACCAGACAGTTCAAATTAGCCTTGACTATATATGTTTTAAAATCTCAGATTAGTCCTAATTTCTGCTACTTACCAGTTGAATATATTATAATTCTTTTTAAAATCCAGTTCAGTCAAACTCTTGATAAGAAATTGTTGAAAAAAGATACATATATTGCATTT
Organism: Scomber scombrus; assembly: GCF_963691925.1. NCBI lineage: Eukaryota > Metazoa > Chordata > Actinopteri > Scombriformes > Scombridae > Scomber > Scomber scombrus. Next base: position 28,415,041 of record NC_084974.1, on the reverse strand, counting down.
TATCAGCTAAAGATTTGATAACATCATCAACATAACACATCTACAGACAACAGCTATAACAGTGTTACTGTATACTGAGCAGACCTCTTAAAATATAAATTACAACTTTAAGTGTATGTAATGGAAAAGCTGTTATAAAAAAAATCTTACTTGATATTCTTATAATATGACAGAGTGTAATTGATCACGTCCCAAAGGCTTTCTCCTGTCTGAGCTCCATATGTGTCTTAAGACGAGACAGGGTCAAGGCCGGGGACAACTGCAAGGCGCTTGTTAAGTGTTGGAGGCTCGTGCCGCTGGGACCCCTGAGCCATTCCTGGCATCCTGCTTGAGCAGGCCCCCTGCAGCACGCCTGGGGGGTCCTGTCCCATGGTGTCCCTCTCATCCGTTGTCACCATCATATTATGTCTAGGCCTCTCCACACGCCAAGCTCAAGAGGCTCTTGATTGTATGGAAACCAAAAATAAACAAATCAACAAAACAAAAGGGGAAAGTGGACAAAGAAAGAAGGCTGCATGGGTCAGACAGGCTTCTCCATCTGTTTGGAGCTGTCAGCCTTTGAGCTCTGGAATGATTCCACTCAACACTGTGCAGCCACACACCCTGTGCATTGCTACAATATTATCAACTAAACTCTGACTGAGCATGTTGTGTCTTTACGGCAATGCTGCAAAATAACTGACATTGCGGCGGGTGCAATAGATCATCGACGCATCCTTTCATATCTCTTTTGATAACTGAAATATTGCGCACTACTGACGCATGGTAGAGCTTTTTTTTGCATGCCATTTTTCTTTCACTGAAAACAAACACAAAATGTTAGATACGTAACATGGTGAGGGGAATTCTGACTAATGTTTTCATAATGTTTTAGGATGTGCCATTGTTTTAGAGTTTTCTTACTGGGCTTCAATAGGTCTTTGTAAGGCTTGTTTGTGTGGGCATGGTGCAACAGGACATAAATCATCAGACGCAGGTTGCTTATCATTCACACACATTAAAACAAATACATCTCTAAGCAGATAGGATCTAGTGATAAATGTGGTTATTGATATGATAGGATTCATTATAAACACAGCTGGATGTCTCATTGCGCTTTTCATCGTAGTATCCTTCTTTCATCTGCGCTAACAAAATAATTCTATCCCACAAGATGATTATGAGTGTTTTGATGTCATCATGGGAATCGTTATTGAGACACTGGTGTATTGTGGCCGTGTCCGTGGAAACGGAGCAAAGCGTGATGAAGGTGGTTGTAGTGCTGGGTGCAAAAATTATCCCAGAGAAAATGTTTTTAATTTGATATAACTTTATGCCTCTCATTATGGAGACTATTTCAACACAATATTGAGTAACTACTTGAAGAATAGAGATTTGCATTTCAAGTTTGTTTGGAGTCAAATTGTTGTTGTTTTTTAAATACGCCTGGAGGTCAAAGGTGGTCAGGATTAAGAGTTCAGATGAAACAGTGCTTGATGTGGTTGAAGCACAAGCATTCTCTGCATATAATTTGCCTTTTTAATCTCCTGATGATGGATGACTTGACATTCAATATAATAATTCAGTTCTATAAGCCCACAGAGGATCATGTACGTCTTCCAATTGTCTGCTGTAGTAAAGGCCTCATTCTAAACGTTGTGAATGAAAAGATTGGTAAAGGATATTTTTATACTCTTTCATCAAACTTCTCTCAGTGCAAAACTGTGTAATTAACACTGTGCTGTCTGCACCCTGTTTATTTGACACAAAAGTACATGTGAGATTTACTGCCTGTGTAACGCAGCCAAAAACTCAACGTTCCCTTTACAGAGTGGCAGTTTTCAAACACCCAACCATCTGCAGGACAATATAAAACTCCAATAAAACCAATGAGTTATTGTTAGAATTGATTATTATGTAGAGATAGTTTCATGTTAAAGCTGGATGTCGTACAGAGTGTGGAATCTTTCTTTAATGAAGGGTTATCATGCTCCATGTTTGTTACTGACGCAGCACACCTGGTAAAGACCCCTCCTACTCGTTTTGCAGGGCTGCCATTATTGGACACCTGCTGTTGTTCTTGTTTTGGAGTGACTCAAGTGCATTACATCAACATGGGGCATGAGGAATTAATGACAAAAGGAAAGGACGGCACCCTGGCTGTTGGCATATTAACATCTGGCCGTAGATTTTTAGGATAACCGAAGCATGAGAGCATTGTGCATTGTGCTTCTGATGATTGTTATCAGTGCAGATAACTTATATGATAGCGGATATGGACAAGTGTTTTTTTACAATGTTGTTCACAATCTATATGTACAATAGATCCAGCTGTTTGAGCAGCTCTCTGAGCTATTGAGCAATATAAGGATATAACATTGCCCCTTCTGTTGTTGTGACTTTGTTCAATGTTTAAACCTTTTAAACGGTGGCGACCAACCGAACTACCAATCAACAGGCTTTTGAAATGAGAGAATGACAATAATTGTTGCTGTGGGTGAGCAACAACAACTGGATTTTGTATTATTGCATTAGGGAGCAGGTCTGACATTACAAGCACTTATATATGCTGCATATTGCACCTTTAAATTCCTTCTTCATCACACCAAGACTAAGCTAATAACTACCACCGTCAGCCATGTAGGGCAGGAGGGCAGCAGAGCAAGCCGTCATACCCCTCCACCAGTGTACAGGGAAGACTGTGTAACCATTTTGTGCTTGAATGTATTTATATTCACAAACTGGAACAATTATAACATAATTGTAAATGGGTTTTCATTGCACAACTTTGTTCTTGACCGTTATAACAATTAACAAGCAAAATGTGTTTTGATGTATTTAAACCCTCAATGCAAAAACTTCCATATGAAGTCATCTTGTCTACTTTTGAGTCCAGAATCATTATACAAACTTAACTAACTAATTGTGTAAAATTATGATTGATATGATTTTCTTCATTTTGTATTGTTGCACGATATTAACTTTCACTTCTCAAAAAATGAACATCTGAAACAAGTGAGACGACACAGGAAACCAGAACATGACATAAATGTCCTCTTATTTTAATGGGTATCAGGACTGAAGTCTGATTATGACACTCTGTCACTTCAAAATAAAACATTTTTAAAGAGCATGTAGTGACACATAAAGCTCATTCAGTGGAATCAGATTTTACTAGCGTTTCTGTTAAATCCATATTTCACTTCTTTTTTTTTAATAGCATCAGACATGTTATGACTCCAGGCAGGCATTGCCAACAGCCACTGAAGCATTGCTCGTGTTGATGGCATACAGGTGCTTCATGCGGAAGTTCATGTAAAAGGTCCCTGCAGAAGTCCCTAATGCCGCAACTCCACCGCCACAACAGTACGGAACAATGCCTCCACCACATCGCTTTCAGTGCAGTCAACTGATGGGTAACTGGAGTCGCCTTGAGAGGAGCCCCGTGCAGCGTTATCAGGGGTGGGAAGGGGGTGTGAACAGCGGCAGAGATGCCTCCGAGGTCAAGCCTTTAATAATGATTACAAACTGGAGCTGGCTGCTGGAGCGACAGGCTGCAGCTGTGGGCCGGCCGGCCTTTGAAGTGCCCCCCGCCTGTTGCAGGGTCCCAGGCCCCCTCGCATGAGGAGACGCTGGAACTATGTGGCTGCCTGTGGGAAAGAATGTCATGCGACGCCAGGGTGACGGAGCGCAGGATGGCTGAAGGGTGGACGGCTCGGCTGGTCCTGCTGGTGGGCTTGTGGTTCGAACGTCGGGGACCGCTGGGGATGGCACAGTGGGATGAGGGAGAGAGAACAAGGCTGTAGGCATGTTCTGCTGTGGCCAAAGTCTGTGTTCTTTGGTTACACACACACGGGGTGGGGGGTTCCATAAAGTTACAACCCAAGAAGCACACAGACATTAATTGTGACAGACACTCTGGCTGCACTTCAGTTAACATAGACTTATTCTTTTCTTTTCTTTTCTTTTTCTTCTTTAAAAATCTGAATGTTGAATACTAAATATTCAAACTCTTACTTCCTCTCAGACGTGCCATGGTAAACAGTAAATTGATCCCATTGTAAGTATGTAATAATGGAAAATTGAGCAATTGCTTAATATTAAGCAATGTTATAGGGAATAATTCACCTGTAGCAAGCTAAAATAAAGCCCTGATACTATTTAATGGTTCCTGTTAGAAATGTATAGTGTTGAAACATTTAATACCAAAATGAGACAATTGACTTCTACGAATCCACACAATGAATCTCTCAAAACTGAGTGGTTACGTCAACTTAAAACTCACAATATATCATTTTTGAATTAAGATACTATGCATCCTTTGTTCAGAGAGAAAAAAAAAAGCATAGTTAGTCCATGTATACCTGTGTGCCTGTACATGTCATTAAGCATCTTTTGAAACATAAAGTACAAAACATATCCTCCTCAAACATAATTTATAGCATTCAAAAGGGAAAGAAAACGGAAACTTTTTAACCTCTGTGGTAAGATATGTCTAACATGGAAGTGATAGGAAAGATTTATGGCTGATCTACTTAATTACTACCTGCCTGATGATGCTACGAGTGAATTATTATGCACACATAGTTTCTAGCCATATGAGGGCAACATATCAATTTATTATTTAGCTTGCCAAATGAGCATTGACAAGAGGACTGGGATGATTTGCTGCAGTGGTGATGCTGGTGAGGAAGCATGCCATTATTTAATTGCTCTTATTTAATTTCTGTAAATGTAAGATTGCAGAGAGATATGGTGCCCACTTCAGGGTGGAGTTCACTTACTGTGGGTATTTTTGGCTAGACCACTGTGCTCATACTCGTTTGCATATTTCATTATTTCATAAATTGACATGTGACTATATACTACAATAAAGATATATTGGTGATAACAACCAACAAGCATTTGTATGAAGTAAGGGTGAAGTAAGGTTATAAGTGAATAATAATTTATAACATATAATAAAGTAGTACATTTTAATCTGTTTTCTTTTTTAAACCTCGGTGTATTTCATCTCAACAGATTTGTGCACTGTTGTAATGAATGAGAGCCATGACATCATCAAAGACACATACAGATATTATAAGGAAGATTTTCCTCCTTTAAAAAAATGGGACATGAAGAAGAGCAGCGTTGAGCACAGCACGGTCATGACATCACCCATTCCATAACAATGATCCATTGTGTTGTATAGGCTTCTGCACTCTGGCAATGGCTGTCCATAAGTTTTATTTGGCATTTTATAGCTGTTAGATCACAGCAGCTCAGTGCCATGCTCAAAGGTGGCCACTTTCTGATAGTCCACAGAGAGGGCTGCAGGAGAGAGCTGGGGGGTTGGGAGGGAGATGTAGGGGGCGGGGGGTGGGATTGGAGAGGGATCCACTTCTGGCAAACATTGTTGAGAGAAAGTAAGAGTGTGAGAGGAAGGGATGAGAGAAAAATGAGTGAAGGGGAAAAGAGACCACCACGGGCCAAGGCGAGGTCTGGGTTTCAGCTCAGTCCTTTCATCTTTCTTCACAAGGATTTCCGTCTTATTTCCCCTCAACAGACACGTAATTGCTAAATGACAGTGAAGCAATATGGCTTAATACGCTGCAAATCCTCTCTTTTATTGACAGAGGGGGGGAAAAGAGTAATGTTGCCTCTCATGTTGTACTCATTTTAACTTTCAGAGGGGTCATTGAGGATTTCTAAATAACTGATGTCAGAGTTTTGATCATGAATATCCACCTGTGAAGAAATGCAATACTTTTGTGCCATGATGGTTGGTAGAAATACATAGAGTATTAGGTACTTGATAAGCTGAACTTCAAACATAATAGCCATGTTTTAAGAAGAAAGAATCTGTTCAAAATAAATTAATCTTAAACTAAAAGTTATATTTTAAATAAACCTTTCATTATTTTCAGTATAATGACCATGGCTTCATTTTGAGACCATAAATACTTGTAAAGTTCTGTCCAAATGAAACAGCAGTGCAAGCAGGGGATATTCTGACTGTCTCTGTTGTTGTTGGAGAGGACAAAAATCTGTCTGAGATTTGCATGTAAAAATGAACAATTGGGCGCATTGGCGGAAAGTTGTAAAGCCTCACCATCACCATGAAAAATGGACAGAAATATATTTACTTCTCTCTTTCTTTCTTTCTTTCTTTTTTCTATGCTTTTCACTGATCTACACTCAAGCTGTTACTGTAGAACATATGTATTCAGAAGTAGTCAAAAACACAGTATATTTTAAATATCCAACTGTGATCTATTGAAGTCTATTACTTCAACATAATTGAAAAATAAACATACTTCAATGCAGATTAAAGGGCTAACTTAATACTATTAAAGCAATGACATGTCCCCCTGTACAGATATTTTTTAAGTACTCTGCACCAACCTCAAACCCAAATTTTTACGACCTGCTTCATAAATGAAACCATTCTCTGCAAATGTGCCTATGTCCTCTCCTGTGACCAATAATAGTGCTCAGCCTGATTGAGTGTGCCATAATGTAATTTGGATATTAGACTGGGTTAGCTGCATATGTATTGGCAGACCTCTGGTCTCTGTGCTCTATTCAACCGCGGGACTTAAGGATAATGTTTCCCTCTACCACCATTAATATCAGTGGCTTTAAATACTCCGACCAACAAGTAATCTTGGGCTACCTGGCACCTCCGTCTGTTGACATTAAATCCTATTTCTTAGTCAATCTTGTATGCCGTCATTTTAAATGTTTCCCTGGTAACTCTGACTGTTTGCTAACACACCAGCTACGTGTGTCTTTAAGTCAAAAGGAGAGTTGGGGTTGTTATTTGACAGAGCAGTCACTTTAGGGCTGTTTAGGAAGTTACAGTTGAATTTGCTGACCTGTCGTCAAACTATGATTAAAGGTAGAGTCAGTCATTCTGGATAAAGATTGTTGATATTTTAACTAAACACCCAAACAAATACACCCCCTCCCCTATGTGTCCCACCTCCCCTACATGTGGATTAGAATATCTGACTCTACCTTTAATTTCAACAACAATTAACAACTAGTTATTATCTATTAGAACATCAGTTTTCACATTAGTTGTGTTTCTTATATTTCAATTCTATTTCCTGTTATGCAATTTTAACATTCACTGTATTTCCTTGTGCAGACGTAGCTTAATGAATGTGTAATGCGTGCTGTTGAATGTTAACTACAGAACAGATGAATGAAAATATGAGGTACATTTATTACACAGCCAAACAATTTAACCACTCATATTTCTGGTTATTTATATTTGCAATAACATCATGCAACTTGCAATGATACACAACAGTTGGCTCATTCAGAGTTTCCTTCTGATTGCAGACAATCCCCCAATTGGTTGCTGTGTAAACAGTTTCATTTCAGCAGTGTGACTCATCTATTGTGCACTGTGTAATTCAGGTTTGGTGTAAATATACCCTGTTTAACCGACACCGGCCAGCTTTCATTACAGAGACGGATGCACTATCTAAGCATCATAACTCACAAATTAAATTACAAGGACAGAGACACACAGAGTGGAGGTTTTCCTCTTGTAATTCGCTCTTACCTTTTCATTTCCTCAGCATAGGTTACCTGTGCACCTGCAACAAATTCTATCATTTTAAAAGTCATAGTTAATGAATGTCTGCATGTGTCGAGCATGCACATTATTTGTAACTTGTGGATTGATTGATTGAATGTATCAGGGATCGACCAGGTGATTGATTTAGTGATTAAATGAGTAGTGATGTTTTTGAAATGTTTTTGTTTTGCTTTGTCTTACAAGAGTTTCACTAATGAACACAATGTAATGCCCCTTTGTGGCAGTTCATGGTATGGCAATGTCACTACAGCATATTTGAAAAGTGGGGGTTAATTCAAGGTTCTGGCAATATAACTTCAGACATTTCAGAATGTGAACGAATAATAAAAAAAAGGTGAAGAAACCCAATTGTTTCAGTATAGACAACAGACTGGTTAAACGACTACCTGGGATTGGTCTCTATGGAACAGGCAGCATCGGTTCTGAAAGATCTGGGTAGTGACCAGATTGATTCACACTTGAACAAGATATTAACAGACTGATATTCATTGTTTATGTTGTTCAATCTTTTTTGTGTGTGTGTGTGTGTGTAAACATGTCCATGTGTATGTAGGTGTGTATGTATAGGTATGCACATGTAGGTGTGTGTACATACTGTGTGTGTATATGTGTATGTATGTATCTATGTATATATATACATATATAATATCTTGTGTAAACATGTTTTGACTACGACATACAGTAGCCTGTTCTGCACTCTCTCTCTCTCTTGTGCCGGGCTCCAGTGGGCTGGGTTTCGAGCCCCAGACCTGGTTGCACAGCCATGTGGGGGCTCGGAGTCCATCACATGGAATTGGGCCGCTTCCGTTGTGATGTGTGTTTGTGTGTGTGTGTGTGTGTGTGTGTTTGAGTGTGTGTGTTGTGTGTGTGTGTGTGTGTGTGTGTGTGTGTGTGTGTGTGTGTGTGTGTGTGTGTATGTATGTATGTTCTTGTTTTTGTGTAATTTATGGAAAAAAAAAAAAAGAAAAAAGAATGTGTTATTTTTGTTTGTTTGCTTTTGTTGTTTTTTGATTGTTTGTTTTGACGTTGTAAAATGGGTTTACAGCCTGTTGATTATCAGACTTAACTGTGGATAAATGACAAGGAACTGAATAACTGCCAAAAGTGCAGAGATGGGGGAGAGACTGAGAGAAAAATGGAGAATTGTTTTTTTGTTTTTTTTAAATGGCCCACCACCTACTCAGAGTTGTTTTGGGGCTCTTTCGCTCCTTTACAGGGATATATGGGAATGAATGAATCCAGCTATTGTTATGTTTCACCTGCTGTACAGTCACCCCAAAAAATACAAAGCTTCTCTCCAACTCCTGTAGCTTGCTGAACTACTTAACCCACTATTACATCATTCCACCTGGACGTGAGCCAGACAGCTGCTGGCTGCCTGCCAACTTACTTTCTGTCTTTCTGCATTTCTGTCTGTCTTTCTGTCATTCTACCGAGCACTGCACACAGATGCAAATGTTTGTTACAGTTTTCCTTACAAATTTTTTGCTATTCATTGCCTGATGGCCGCTACTTTTTCCCCACTTGCTGCTGACAGAGTGTCAGTCCCCCTTGCAAGGTTGACAGGTTACTTTTTATTTATACCACTGCTCACCTTGTGTATGCCAATTGAGAGACAGACGTGTGTAACACCAGATTCTCTACTGAATGGTGAATTGTATGTCTCTTTAAGTAAGCCCCGCAGGAGAATGCACGCTGAAAGATGCCCTCCTCCTTATCAGTCAATGGGTGTAAGTCTATCAGCAGCTTAAGCCTGGAGGAAGAGCTCTGTTTTTAACTGTTATGAATAGGTGCTTTTCTTGCTTCCTTTTCCTCCAACCTTTTGCCCCGAGGCAGTCTTTGCTTGAACTTAACAGAACTCTTTAGAGTGCAAGACTGAGGGAAATAAATGTAGGGCACTTACTGAGAGGTCCTAAGCTTTTGGGTTTCCCTGAACTTTTGTACTATGTATTCAAAATAAACATATAATCATTTGTCAAGCCTCATTATTCTTAGTTGAGTCATTTTTAATTATCAAGACTGACAATGATGTTGACTTTGCATGTCTAAAATACCAGAGTTATTGGTGCTTTCTAATCCCTTTGTTGCTTGCTTACCTTAGGAAACATTGCCTCAAAAAACAGAATAAAATTATTTATTGGGATTTTAACAGTGCACAGACCTCACTCCTATGTACCCTGCTCATTACTTGCTGCAAAAAATATGTCCTTGAAAACATGACCAAAATAATCCAAGTTAATAATTCAACCCTCTCTACTATAAATTATTGTCATATACTACTAAATTTCAGCTGCAAATATATTTTGCTAAAAACATCATGCTGGATGATTTACATTGGGCAAGTTGCAAAAATGGTGATACTTAGTGTATCAGTAAAATGTAACGTATAGTTACAGGATTTCACTGTAATATCGCTTTATTAATTTTAAAAAAACAAAAAACTTTGCCAACGGAACATAAATGGGACAAAACATTTAGTATATAAACATAATTTCTAGACAGGGTTGCATTTGGGTCTATTGGTCTGTGCATAGCTGTACAGATTCACCTCCACTATGCCTGACAGGCTCCTGCACATGTGAGATAAACCACTGGAACATGTGAGGTTTGCTGTCATCCTGATTTTATTTCTCCAAAACATAATAAACCTTTTTTTGCTCACTAATGCATAACCACCTGCACGGACACAGGTTTTGACTTCTTTATTCTTATTATGATATTATGACAGAGATAATGTCAAACAATTGTATATATATACACATTACAGTGATATCATGGCTGACAATGTAAATTCCTTAGTATTAAACAACATCTGCCATGACCACCATCATATGATAAAGCCTCGTGATGATTAATGCGCCTGTTGATTGAGACAAAGTCTTTACTGTACTGTGTTTGCACTGAGAGATGTCCGAGCATCAATCTGTCCACAAAGGGTTTATCAAATTTACTGTACTAAGCATTATCCTTTAATACTGTGTACACTGCTGTCAGAAGCTTAGTAAATCTCAACTATGTACAATTGCGCAAGGCAAATAATATGCAGTGGTGCTAGGACAGGACTCTGATTTTTTTTTTTTTTTCAGTTCATATTTGTGCTCTTTAACTTGTCAAGCAACACCGCGGTTGATGCCTCTGGATAAAACGGGTTAATTTTAACTCCAGGGTATTCTCTGTTATGATTTTGATGCATTATTCCTTAGCAACTTCCACTTTTTATGCTTGACTTATTTGTCAGTTTTCACTGGATATAAAAATGAGTGACATGTACTGATAGGTCCTGTAGATTCACTTGGGAAACTGGCATCACAGTGACAGGGGGAAAAAAAAAATTGAGCAGTGGAAAAAAACAACGCAACTCTCTCTTGTAAAATAAAAGACAACCTCTAATTCACCTGGCGAGAAAGGAGTTGAGCATGTCCAGTCCTGAGGATCAATGCCAATCCAGTGATCTCACCTGTTTGGTCGAGGACTTGGAAAACAGTTTATACTTCATGATAGATTGCCTCAAGGTGCTGCAACCAAAATCAAGACAGCATGGTTTCCTTGAAACTCTGATCATCTTAATACAGACTTGATGAATTAATAGGACTGATTGACTACTATTAGATTTTGACATGTGAAGAAGAAATAAAATAATCATGTTTTATGAAACAAAGCTCTATCATAAACTCTCTGGTTCTCCAGCGAGGATGATTTACAAACCACTGCGTGTTCACACCCAATCATGGCCGTGCCTTATGTGTTGACAGCCATGACAAAACGTCAAGCCTCACACAGATGCACAAACTCTGTTCTTTGTCAACCAGTTGTGTAATTGCTATTTAATTTATAGACACAGAATGCCTGAGAGGCAAAAGTCAAGCTGCAAAAGCTGGCTGCGAGGAGTTTTCAGGGCAGAGTGACGAAGGATTTTATGCATGAGCCATATGACATTTCACGTATAGCGCATATCTCGTATAGCGGATGATTGATGCTTCTGTTCTTGTAGAAAAAATAAATATCACATTACACCCAGACAGGTGTCTCCATCCCTACAAATCCTTACATTAATTGTACCATTTCTCTGTGGTTTATGGTGCTTAAAGAATTTGTCCCAGGTCCTCAGACATATGTGTCTGTGTGAAGAATTGTGGGGGGCACACCTGGAGGCAAAATAGGAGCACCGCGAAATAATTTCACTGTATTACTCATATTTTTTGCTGAGCTTTCAGCTTTTAGATCAGCATTTACCACGAGAGGCTGTAATTCTCTGACAAATATATATTTATGTCTGCTTTTTTTTTTGCATGTTGATGAATAAAGCCATGGGTCTAAGAGCATGATTTGTGCTTTCATGTGTTCAGTGTAAATATTCTGAGATTTTAAAAATCTGTCTTTTTAAATAAACTGGGAACACAAATCTACACTTGAATATTCTACACTCAGCTGAGCTTTTACATCTGCAAAAGTCACTTTAAAGGCTTTGCTGAGCATCTAAATTAGCAACGGAGGAGTGAAAGTTCCATGTGAAGGATACACCTGGGCCTTCTGGAAAGACTTGTCAACGATTCACAAGTAGAGCCATGAAATCTCGAGGGACACTCTCTCTTCTCAATGGCTTTATTAGTGCCTCTGCAGTCATTCCGGCTTCTCTTAAATAGAGCGACACTTAGAAGTGCAATGAAGTAACGTGGGGCCCATTAGCTCACTCCACAACACGGCACCATGCCGCTGGTGCCGAGTGATATTGCCAGCAGCTGGGTTGACAACATCCAGCTCGCATGAGGTTAGGAGCTATAAGGTGACAAAGAAAAGCAATCGCCGGAGCTCCTTTTCTCTGTTTGAGTTTTAACACTAAACTTCAACATCTGTCCTTTAAGAGGAATGAATAAATAGGATCAGAATAAATAATTGTTTAGAGGTATAATGACATTAAGGTTTGCTCTTCTCTTAAAAGCTTCCAGCATACCAGCCTTGATCAAATGTATTTTTACCCGGCCTATAAATAGTGTACATGCTATTTGTGAGGATATTTTTATGGTGATGGGAATCATGCTTTCCTTTGAAATGTGACACTGAACTTCCTTGAACTTTTATCTGGTGCTCAACTTTGTGAATGCACTGAAAAGATATCAGGTCAGCAGGGACCTTGTGAAATGATTTTAATTCTTTCCCCCTCTTCAAATGCAGTTCGTGACATGGATCAATTTAAATGACTGAATGGGTCTTTTCGGGGGAATTGTTATTTAACTATTGTTACAGTATGCTGCCTGAGGAAAACGAATAATCTTCAATCATCTGCAGTTTGCCGCGGATGTCGCAATAGGTGTGCATGGTCCTTAATGTATGCCTTTCACACTGAGATGATCCAGAGGTGCTGAAAACCAGTCCACTAAGTCTCACCGAGGCCTCCACCATCTTTTCATGCACAGTCTTCAGCTTAACATGTCAAGAAGAGAAACACATTACGAGATGCTGCCGTCCCCGTGGATATGAATTAAGCATGTGACAGGGGCGTGTGTGCAAGTGTGTTTAAGTGTGCCCTGTTCATTTGAGGAATGTCCCCAGTCTACTCGGTCGTGCGGAACTGCACCGAAACCGGAGAGCTAGTATCACCTCAGCTGAGCGGTGATACTGAGAGGCCACGTTTAAGAGCAGATACCTACATCTCACATTCACTCTGCTTTACCCTTTTAACTCATCTGTCATCTGCCAGAGCAACTTAAGCGGAAAGAAAATTACATGCTGTGAGTTGAAAGTTGCTCATACGTTCTGCTGCATGGCTGTTGTTGAATCTGAGAGTCACGTCTTTAGCTTCAAGAGGTCAAATGAAACGATCAACCTTCCACATGCCAAAATAAAATGGTTTAATTTTAAGCAGCTTGGAATAGAGAAAGAAAGCTGTAATTAAATTTTATGGTTAAATATGACAGGATAATTGGAAGCTGCCACATTACTTGAAAAAAAGATAATTATTATTAGAGAACTGCAATAGAAACTGATTACGGGTGGCTCTATTTAGCAGGGGAACCAGTATTCACTCATTCATTAGAGCGTGGGTTATTTAATGTGGTGCACTGATTTTTGCAAGTGATTAAATTTTACGAGTTTACAGTCTAAAAAGTTTTTTTTTTTTTTTTTTTTTTTAAATGAAATGCAGAAATAAAAACATTTACAAAAAAAGTTAGGTCAATATATTTTAAAAAAGCACATTTATTAACAAATCTTCAACAAAAAATTTAAACAAAAAAATTCTGCTGTTGCTGCTCTATCTCATAAGAAAAGAGGTGATACAGACACAGATGGATGGATTGAGAGAAAGAGAGAAAGAGGGGTGGAGAGAAAGAGAAGGAAAATGGTAAACGATTAGTTGCTGGTATTTCACGCTGGATGATACTTGGCTGGGCCTCCCTTGTGAAACTGGCTCTCTGTGCTTTAGTGACTGGGCCCTTGTCCCTTCAGGCTGATTTACACCCAACTACGTCTTTCCCCTGCTCTGTTTGTTTGGCTGTCGCTTAGCAACTGCAGGTTGTTTTTCCTAATGTACTGTTACCTGTCCTGTTTGTCTCCTGACAAGCATAGTATATTATCTCATCTTATTTATTGCTCAATACCATTGTTTTATTTAGGGACAGTACAACTGGTTACATCGGTGTTCCTGGTAAAGAAGCTTTTGTCCGACTTCAGTCCGACCATCACTTGTAGACAGTTTAAAATACACATCGTGAGTACAGTGCACATATAACAAAAGGACTTCTATTACAGCAGCGGTTTTGGCTTTGGGTAATTGCAGTATTTCAGCTAACATACTGTATGCCTTGTAATTTGGTATTTTTATAAGAGCTTTAACACTGGAGTATGTGTCTCATATCCTTTTATTTCTCCTTATCAAAACACAGTAAAAAGCACACCACTGCTCTGACTGACAAGCTGTGGTGCTTGCTGATTCAACCGCAATGCATTAATGTTAAACCATTACATGCTTGCTCAATCCATCTTGGCAAGACTAAAAGGGCTGTCATTGTCCGTGTAAATATATCTTTGGAGTTTTTGCAAGAGTTAGGTGCGGTCATTCCAAGGTTGAGTAATCTGCATTGTGGACCTGAGAAGTGGGATGTGAGCAGCGATTGTCCCGTTTGATCTTTTAACGCTGCTAAAATCTTACAAATTTATCACAAATCTTAATCTATCACCCCCGTATTTTTTCGGTCTCAGCAGGTTCTCACAAAGTCGGACGATGATGTGAGTCCACTGGGCTATATTCTGTTTTACAGTGTTATGTCGAACGCATAAAAATGCTCCAATTGTCTCATAACATGTTATAAGATCAAGTAACTCAAGCAAACAGTGCCTTCTCATATTTTATTTCTACAAGATGCACACATTAATAGGACTTTACGTGTTGCACCTGCAAGTCAGCAGCACTTTTAAGAGGGGTAGTTAATTGTGAGCGTCCACTCCCTCCTCTCTTCCATTACTACAGCATTAGCAGTCATTTGCACAGTTATCCATGTAAATAACTCCTATTTTTATTAACTTTTCTTGACACCATTTTCTTGAAATTACCTTTTTTTATGGTCCACTTTTTCAAGATAATTGCATTTTAGTGAATTACTGCACATACGGCTGGTTGTAAAGTGCTCGCAGGCACAATAAAGAACCTCTTGGGCCATGTACACATTCATGGAGTCTTGGAGACATCTTATGCCAGGGTATGAAGTAATGTTATAAAATTCAAAACACGTTTCACATGTGGTGCTCTAAAGTGAAATTGCTCCTTCGGAGAAGAAATAAGAAAGGTTAAAACAACACAGAGTTTCATTTTATAAGTTCTTGATTTTTACGTCTTTCTTTTCTTTTTGAAAATGTCCAGAATATATCCTAAATTGGGTTTGAACTGTCCCTTTCCACGCGGCTGTGAAGCAACAGGTGTGGCCCACTGTCTCTTCTGATGGATATAATAGCTGCTCTCTGGCTGCGATTCTCAGAGGCAGCATAATCCAGGCCTAATCTCCCTGTAATTCAGGGAGGATTGGGTTCTTCAGATGAGCAAGTGGAAACCTTTGTGAATGTGTGAGAGCTGAATACGTCTAAATTGGCCCCACATGAAAACCAGGCACTGGTTTGTTTTTTTTCATTTGTGTCCGTCTTTTTTTTTTTTTTTTTTTTTTTTTAAATGTGCTTTAGTCTACATCCAAAATCCATATTCAAAGCTTTGGTTGTAAGAAGAAAAGAAAAAAAGCTATTGTAGTGTTGCTACTGTTTGAGTGTGTTTTTTTCTCACTCTTTTTAATCATAGTAAATATTACATTGTACATTAATACTAATTAAACACGTTCTATTCACAGTCAAAACAAAGGTATCTCCTGCACAGTGATTTTATTATCCATACCAGAGCCATTTAAGACCCTGTGACATGGTTTTTAAAAAAGTGTAAATCTGTATTATTGCCACATTAAAATAATTTTCCAGGACAAACTCATTGTGCAATGTTGAAGTCATGGTCTAAGTAATCAATGCAATATAAAACACTAGTATTGGGGGATTGGTTAGTTTGGTTTAGTATTGTTGCTGCATTGTAAAAACAAGAAAAAAAAGAAAAGAAAAACACTACCACAAAATGTTCAGTGAGTAACATAAATCGTAGAAATAAGAAATAATATTTATGTATTATTTACTTCTGGCCATTAATGATCTTTTATCTCCAACAGAGTATTCAATGAGTAAATAAATTGTATCAAACTCCATCAAAAACATGCCACATAAAAGTCTTTCTTCGGTCTACGTGGACGTTCTAATTTTCTCTGTGAATCAGAGTTGGATTTCATACCATGTGAGAAATGCATTATTGCACGAATGTGTTCATGCAGAACTGTCACAGTAGCAATGCGTGTACTGTTCCTTTCATTGCTCTCTAGAGTGACTTTAACTATCCAATAACATATACTGTAATACATCATAGAAAAAAGAACATTGCCAAAATTAGAGGTTTGAGTCATAGAGTCTGAGTCAAAGTCATGATCCTCCAGCGCAGTACTTGTGCATGTATTCAATATGACAGTTTCCACTGAATGCGTCATGTGATGTTTTTTTATTAAATGCTTTAAGATTATAAATTGATATAAATATAAAAAAAAAAGCTTTTCAATTTTAACATTTCTTTATATTTATTCCAAACCAGCCACTGCTGTTGCCCCTGGAAATAAAACTAATGACACACTGTGCAACAGGAGACCAAACTGTATGTAGGAAATAAATCACTGAATCTTGCATTTACTGCATTATGCTTTAATACTTTACACACATACTTTAAGCATGTTGCTGGTTCATATATTTTCTTCCACCTCACTGAAGAGAAATGCATAAATATTCTGTAACTGTAGTGTTTGACTTCCTGAGTGTGTGTCAGTAAACAGTTACAAATGACTGCTGACTGAACAGGATGCTTTCTGCTGACATGTGTCACAGTGTCATCAGTTCAACGTACTCCGAGCACTAAGCTCACCCAGCAGGTTGCTGTCAACGCATAAGCGCCCAAACCAAAACTCACACAAACAAGCACACACACACACACACACACACACACACACACACACACATATACACACGTACACACACAGAGATCAACCAGGATTACTGTCAGAGAAGTTAGTACATCATGACTGACTGAGCAATCCAGGTACATGTGCCAACAATTTCCTTTCACCTGGGGACAAAGGAGAGAGGAGGAGGAGGAGGAGGAGGAGGAGGAGGAGGAGGAGGAGGAGGAGGAGGAGGAGGAGGAGGAGAGAGAAGAAAAAATAGTGGAAGATGATGGGTAAGATACCAATTGTTTATTTATATGGAACATCTTTTTTTTCTGAGGGGAAGAGACTGAGGGAGAGAAAAAAAAAAAGTTGTATTCCCTTCTGTTTTGTAGAGATGATAGATTTATTGTTGCAATAAAATAAAGAATTTGTAACAAGGATCCTTGTCTAATAGCTATTGAGAAACTGAAGATCTTATAAGATGGAAATCTACAATGATCCAGCTTGTTTTTTCCATTGTCTGGATGTGGGAGGTCTCAAAACTCACTTTGAGGTTTTAATCCAATTAAGAAAACAATAATTTATGTGTGCTCTGTGCCAGAAGAGTCTGCTAGACCTTTGTTCTCAATAACTCAGGCCTAATGCTACTTTTATAAATGGGTAGTGTAATAGCCTTGAGATCTTTACGGCTTCAACTGCTGGAAAAACACTTAAGAAACCCAACATAGTACTTTTATTTAATCCTTGAACTATCAGGACAGTCATTTAAATAAAACTCAGAGTGTGCAGGACTTTTTTATTTTTTTATTTTAAGACAATCTAAAAGGATGACATGTGCCTTTTATACCTATTTAGATTTGGACACGAAACTTATTGTGAAGAAATTGTATTCGATGTGTGAAAAGACTTAAGTGTCAAAGATGACAGTTATTGGAAAACACAGAAGTATCAGGTGTTATTCATTGTATTTGTTGGCAGCTGCTCTGTTTGGGTAACCCTGCACACCAACAACAAGCTACAATGACGGGTGTACAAACTCCACAAAAAACGAAATACCCTGTATGAGTGATGCATGAGTATGTGCATATGCATGTGTGTGTGTGTGTGTGTGCACGTACCAAAGTCTGCATACATATTGAATGCAAGCAGGTAAACTGGAAGTAAACATCTACAAGTTTGTGACTGTACAGGTATATTCTTTCTCTGGTGTGTCATCCGACGTGATGTAGCACATGCTCTATGCCCTACCCTGGTATTAAAGACTGTGTAAATCATTTATGTCTCACAGATTCTGTCAGTCAAGGCGGAACACTGCCTGTCTTTGTGTATGGCCACTCAAGCTAAAAGAAATTTACCAGATGTGTTTTTTTCAGCCAGTGTTGATAAAGATATAGCAACCATTAAGTTTGTATCCAAGGCCGTCCCTGAACAATAGCTCTCATTGTGCCTGTTTTTCTTCTCCTGACTCACCCTGAATACCAGCTAAAATCATGCTCACTATTGACAGCATTTTATGCTAAATTACTTTGAACACATTACAACATCACAGCTGTAATATTACATTACGACACTGTTTTTTTTGAAGAATTTTCAGACTGACATACCTGCTGCAAGACAGCATAACCGCGTGTTTGATAAACTTTTATGAAATGCACGCCTCCATTATTGCGCAATGGAACAAATCTATTTACAGACATATTTTAAGATGCACACAAGCCACTTATTTAAAAATGGAAACTTCTAACTAGTTGCGCAGAATGGAATCCAATTTATATCTGCAAATATACATCAAATCTATTATAAATTCTAAGATACTGATTAACAAACTAATCACATCAACACAATTAGCTCATAATAATAATAATAAAACTGGTTAATTATGGTTGACTAAGCATCAGTGGATGTCTCTCTGCAGTCACAACAGACATTTGTGGCAGTCTCATATTGTGGCTTCCTCTCCATTCATTTGACCACTGAGCGTCCACTCCGCTGACG
Organism: Scomber scombrus; assembly: GCF_963691925.1. Classification (NCBI taxonomy): domain Eukaryota; kingdom Metazoa; phylum Chordata; class Actinopteri; order Scombriformes; family Scombridae; genus Scomber; species Scomber scombrus. Next base: position 28,395,964 of record NC_084974.1, on the reverse strand, counting down.
AGGATGAGTGGATGTGAAATCTGACAGCGGCGGAGTGATTTAACAGCAGGAAGTGGAAAGAGAGGGGATTTAAAAACCAGGCGGTAGTCATTGAGGAGAGAGTCGGTCAGCGAGTGGTTTAGCTGTGTGGCTAAAAAAAAAAACAGTTAGATTCCTCTTGGGTTACTGCTGTATTTTTGATGAATCAGTGTTTTACAACTGAGACATGTTGTAACTAACCCTTAGTAGAAAAAGTGTGAATATGTGGCAGTTTAGATTGCATCTGACAAAACAACAGGATAATATATTTGAAATGAGTGAATGATTGAATTCTCCAAAAGTTGGAAAAACATTGTTTTAAGCTCAGCGAAACTCGACCTGGACAAAAGGCGAAGAAGGGTCAAAGCCAGGTTTGGATAACTACATCTGACAAGTTGACCTTTGACACCAGCACCCTGCCACTCCAAATGCTGGATGAGGAGTAAAACTAAGAAAACACTCTCCTCTACACCTTTCTGTTGTTTTTGATCTCATTCCTCTGTCCACCGTGAAATCAGTTCAGCCCAAAGCCGAGAGCCACAGATGCCTCTCGGATGAGTCTGTGTGTGTGTGTGTGTGTGTGTGTGTGTGTGTGCATATATGTGTGTGTGTGTGTGTGTGCATGTATTTGTGTATACGTTTGAGGGTCCGCAGGGTCATCAGTCTCTGCCATCCTCTTTTCTTCCCTCTCAGACGTCCCAGAATGCCACAGCACATGAGAGGACTGAGGATTAGAGAAAGTGTCCTCTCAGATGACTCGTCCATCTGTCCCCAGGATCGAGTTATAAGGAGTTGTGATATTGGGCCGATTCATTTCAATCAACAGCAGATCCAATTCAAATAAGCCCCTCAACTGCAAGGAAAATCCCCCCCGAGGCTCTGTTACTGTGTTCCTTTGGTGGAAGAAAAATAGCGCAGGGACATTTTTTCTCTCTCTCTCCCTTGTTCTTTCATTCAGTGATCAACAAGCCTGGCTGTTCTTTTGCTTCATCACTCCCAAACTTAATCGTGAGGCCATTTTCATCTTTTTTTCTTTTTTTTTCTCCCATTCTTCTTCTCTTTTTTTCCCTCTCCAGTTTGGTTGCTAATCAGGAAGCACCTAGTCTCTATTTATCATGGAAATTGAATCATTACCACCCACACCACAGGAAAGAAAAACATCATCATCGCCTAATGCATTTTGTGACTGCATTTATAGTGATTGCCATTATGCATTTTAACAGATGTGAGGGGTTAATGATAATGCTTTGATCTTCTTTAAACGAGTTGGCTTTAGATGTGACCTTTGAACATTTTCATGTTTTAGCTTCATTACAATTGCCCTACAGGGAAATGTTCCAACAGATCTCTCTATAACTGATTATTTCCTCCCGTCAATAGTGATACTATTAGAATATAATTTAATTTAACATTTTAAAGAATAGTTTTGATCTTTTTCCTTGTCATCAGCTGATCACTTTTAGCTTATTTGGCACAAACTACAATTTAAAATTAGCTTAATTTATCTTTAGATTCAGAAATAAGAAGGTACTTCAAAATGCTGTATATATGTATGTATGTATGAATATGAAATATGTGTTTAATTTATGCAATGTATTAAGCTTAAAGAAAGATTGCACTAATTACTATCCACTATGTGAATGTTCATTATATTTAAAAGAAGAAAAAAAACACGCTGACTCGAATAAAATAAAATGTTTACAGCCTTGTGCAAACACACCACAGATATATATATATATATGTACTATTAAAATTGACAACAGCATTTTAATAAAGAGAGAACAGTTGAATGTTGAGAAAAACTCAGTCAAATGATTAATTACTCTATAACAGTGCTTAGAGTTCAATTCAGTAACTTTAACCATCCACACTGGACAATTACACACAAAATATACACAAACAACGACACACTTCTCCTTCTTATTATGCATAGGAACATTTAAACGTCATTCTTGTTACAGTGCAGGAAATTAAAGTCCAATGTGGATTTTGTTGTATTTTCTGGTTGCAGTTAATTCACACCTCATCTGTCCATAAGACGGCAAAGTTGATGAACTCTGTAGAGGTGTTCAGTACACATGCAAACACATCTTCACAGTCTGAATGTATTACACCATGAATCACCGTCACCATGTGAACAAAGAGCTTCTAGCAGCGGGGCTCCCCTCACTGGTCACCAAAAGCACTGTTCCTGGTGAAAAGCAAAACTCACAGAGGTAATCATGAAGTGCTAACTCAGAGATAGAGTATTGACTTTTAAACAAGTGTTGTAGCGGCCTCAACAAAACCATATGACTGTTGTACTGAAACAAGACATGCCAGAGGTATAAACAGTGATGAGTTCACTTACGCATGTACTAAACCGAATTTGAATGGTGATGTGATCGCGTAGCTTAGAAAAACAAGTGATCTAACTTCGCCGTCAGTGGCGATGAATGTTTGAACTTGAACTGATGAAACAATTAAATGTGTGAAGTGATTTGTAATTTTCACCCTTAAACATCTGGTCACAAACACATTAGGCGTATTTCTGTCATGTTGTGAACATTATTGCACCACATGTTCTCCTCATATTAAAAAAAATCATGTTACAGGTTGAAAATCTGTGAAGTGACCTTAAAAAAATCTTCCTCCCGTTAAAAGTAACACCAATAACTAAGTGCTCCTGTCATCTGCTCCGAACGCTTAGTAAGTATCAGACCTGTGGCGTGCAGTGTACATGGTCAGGCTGTTTCTTTGCCCTCTGCCTGGTGCATGCTTGTATAACTCCAGTAAATGCTTAGAATTAATTGGACTGAAAAAAAGCACCAAAAAAAAGGATGAACGCTGACTATAAAAAAGAGGGTAAGAGATGCAGAGCGATTCCACTATGATTGTCTAAAATAGCCATAGCAGGATTGTGTCAGGATGTGTTGTGCATTGTCAAAGAATGTGTTCCTTTACTTTTGGCAACCGCTGACATTCTGATGATCTTTTTGTCAATTAACTCACACACACACACACACCAACGTATCTGCCGTACCCTTGTATTTCATCACCTTTAAGTGCTTATGAAATTATCTAGATTCACTGATGGCTCAGAGCCTTTTCCTTTTGCTTCACCAGCCAGCAATGTTGTTTGTGCAGTTAGTCCTCGGGGCAAAGAAGAGCTCACCTTGTCAGGGCCGTGGACAGAGATACCACCTCCTCATCCTCACTGCACCCCCCCCTCCCCATTTTACTCCATTTTTTTCTCCTCTTCTACCCAACTTTCTCTTATGTTTTTCCAACTCGTGAACATGTGTTTGTGTGCGATTGTGTGACTAAGTGCATGTGTTTCAGCCTGTGCATACACCCTGAGTGCATGGCACGCTGCCAGATACAGGCAGATAACATCTTGAAGGAAACATTACAGTATTGCATACTCAATTCAAATTACTCAAATGTTTATAGCAACCAGCGCCACAACAGGTGGAGAGGGATGAGCCTTTGGCAGGCTGGCAGGTCTTGCTCTTCATGGAGCTGTGGTTTCTGATGCCTTATCGACAGCAAGTCAAGAGGAACTGACTCACTTCGGTGTGACCCTGTGTGTTCGGGTATAAAGGAGGTTTTGTCTGCAGCCAAGAAAGGACTGAAAGGTCAACATAAAAGTGCTATAAGCATGCTCTCATGTTACTGAAGTACAACTGCCATTATATTTAGTTTGGTGTGTCTTTGGTGCCAGCAGGTTTTGGATTTATGTTGAAACTGCACCCTGTAAAACAATTTGTATGTTAACAGTATCATTATAACTTTATTATTATTTCTGCAATTTTTTTCTCCCTTCTTCCTTGTCAGGCATAGCTCCATATGACCTGTTGAATTACTCTTATTAAGGAACTTATTAAAACATCTAGGTGTGAGTAATTGTCACTGAAGTTGCCCACGAAAACTAATCATGTCAAGCTCTGTCTATAATTTTTAATTCACACTTGTTATTTATGACAATCATGAGTAATATGTGGTAACTTTTCCCCTTGAATAACCCACAGATGAGTCACGCATGCATCTGCCTCACGTGTAGCAGCTTGTAGGATGCCTTGGCCATAAGCACAGCTGTTTCAGCACATCTTAGAAAAGACCTTCAATTAAATGACAGCAGTACAAATACCTTGATTGGAAATACCACTAACAATTAAAATGTATTTGTTATGTTATGATTAAAAAAGGACATTCTGTTTATTTCATTCATAAAACCACATATGGGATTCAGTAACAGCTTAGCGAAGCATGACAGTCTGCCCCGCTCCACCCCTCACTCTGTTAACTCCACCCCTCGAAGCTGACGGCTGACCCCTGGCTGCTCCCTGACATCAGCCAAGGCAGAAAGGCACAGAGCCCCTTCACAGAATCACTGACATGCTTGGCTGTCAGAGCAGTTGACAGAGGAGAAGCTAAACATGTTGAGAAAATAGAAGCTCCTCACAGCTTGCCAATCATCGGTACCCATCCTCTTTTCTTTTTCTTTTTTTTTTCTTTTTCCCTCTCTTTTTCATTTTTCTCCCCCTCAGTGAAAATATTTGAAGAGAGGACAGATCGCTCACCTGAGCTCATTACCTGCCCGCTGGCCCAACACAACACAATTAAAGTGACATTAAGTCCTTCTACACACACACACACACACACACACGTTCCTCATCAAAAAGATGTTGTAAGTGTCCACCCATAGCAGAAAGGAAAGTCAAGTCTGTCAACACAGGAAAGCATCCCAAAGCAGGATTTGTGTCAAAAAGAAGTCTTATTTAAAATATTTTTGACAAAGAGGAAGTTTTCTTTACTTTCACAGAGGAGAGAAAACATCAGTAGATAAAACGTGTCTGGATGTGAATACAAAAATCAAGAAAGTCCTGAGAGAAGGCAAGAAGAAAACAAAACACACACACACACACACATTTCCTTGGTCCAGTTCTTTTTTATTTCAGTTGGGCACAGACCTATGAAATGGGCTTTCAACAAATACGTAATTGCTCAGTCATTCTGCCACTCAGTTGATCCCACATTACACAGCCGGCGCTATTGCACTTTTTCCCCGACTCCCTTTGACATTTCCTTGGCTTTTAGATCGGCTTCCTTTATAAACTCAAGTCTCGGTGTAAAATGTGAATTACAAGCCTATTGAGCTCAGTTTTTCATGTAGACTAAATTAAGTGCATTAGGAGCTGCCCTTTACCATTAGGGAAAACCTTAAGTGAAAGTCTAGCAGGGAGCAGGAGGGCCAGTATGGAAGGAAAGAAAAAGTTATAAAATTAAACTTGTGATGAAAAAGTCTGTTAAATATTTTAGTCAAGTTAAAAATCCGTTTGAACTTTAAAAGTGCAAAATACTAAATATGTAGAAGTTAATATTAAGTAGTGGTTGTTACAATTTGCAACTTTTAGCCGGGTTGGGGAAGTTTGGGAGACAAAAGACGTTGTCAGCAATTGATTTTCTGCCAGCTGTAAACATTCACCCCTCTCCCCTTGTAAGCCAAATTTTCTAACTGAAACGTTTGATTTGTAACTGTAAAGAGAAGCACAGAAGAGCACCATGAAATTCCCTGTCAAATGAGAGAGCACATCTCTCAAAGGCCAGACCAGGTCACAGCAGAAAAAAGAAAAAACAGAACAGCGGGCTTTGCTGGATTTTGTATGGATGACTCCCATGTACTCAGCTGTGCCTGAGAATGAGTTATGATCACAGTGAGAAACTCTGACAGTACCCACCACCCACATGGCCCTCGTCTCACTGTGGATTTTGCTTTTTTTTTTTTGCTGTTTGTTTGCATGTTGTGATAAATGAAATATTGTCTGGAGACACACAGTGCAAAAAAAACCTAAATTATGCACAAAGTGTCTGGTTAAATTCTTTGTTTCTGCAATGTAGTTTTTTTGTTTTACTCTCTCTTTTTAGTTTTGTACTTTTGGCAATATAAGATTTTAATCATCAGTTCATATTGGAAACATTAACACTTAACACCGACATGTTGTCCGACAATCAAGGAAAGCAAGTGGTCGAATGATGTCAAAGATTTTCAAAAAAATGCACAGTACAGTAAACTGAGAGTAAATGCTCCCTGAAATCATCAGTTGCACAATGAGTGTGAAACAGGAAGTCTCTCTGTTAAAATGTTATGGTTATATTCAATTAACAATTTGGGTAATAACTTCAGCTTCTGATAAACCTCTGATATAGAGCAGAGTCGCCATGTTTCAGATCCCCACATCTCACATATGTCTGTGGATTAGAAAACATTTATTTATCTAAACCAGCAGGAAAGGAAATCAGGAATCTGAAAATAAGGCCTAAATTTAAAAAGATAAGAAAAAAAGAAAATTGTATTTTCAAAAAATTTGTTGTTGTTTGTTTTGTTGTTGTTGTTTTTTTCGGGGGGGGTTGCATTTTTTTTTTAAACCAATTAATTACAAACCTGGTATGCTGTGCATCACATATACACGGTCGCCCATAAAGTTGGAATAAAATATTTTTTACTCCTTCTCATGAAATGATTGTGACAATGTGATTTATTCTTGATAGATAAAGTTTATATATTCTCAACATTGTATTGATCAATCTCATTGCACCTGGTCAAAGGTGATTACTGATGTGTATAAATAGAAAATAAAAAGAGGAATGTGTCTGAAAACAAAATTATTCAAGCTTTATGGGCGACCGTGTATGTTTGTCTATTTCACAAAAAAATTTGAAATTAAAAAAAAAAAAAAAAGTCCCTACCTTTACATGTAGCCATTTCTTTACATTCATTTCTGCAGATTGTAAAAATCTAAGTAGACACTTGAAACTATGTTGCAAAGTTATAGTTATGAGGTTTGATTATTAAAATGGACTGTATTGCCACACAACAAGATAATGTTTAAAAATGATCTCTTGTCTTGATGGCTGAGATTATTATGATGATTTATTATTATTAGAGTCATCATGGATATGGAGCATTAGTCAAAAACTCCAAAATCCAAAAATTTAAAAACTATATTTATGGATATATATTCTTGACATTTGGGGACCAAACGTTCACATTCAGGTGACATGATATCACACAAGCCAGTTACATGTGCTAAATGAAGGCCGTAAGATATAGTTGAAAGCACACAATGATTAGTAAGGACTTTCAAGCTATATCTTCATCACAAAACTGTAGCATATGAAAATAGTCAAGCTAAATATTCAGTGTTCATGATGTGCAATTAAGGAATTAAAACTTGCAGGCTGTTACCCATGTGGGGGTTAAGTCATTACTGACAAGCTTCTTCATGGAGGTCTTTGGGGTCTGGTTAAATCTGCGGTGATTTGGACATAGCAGCGCACGGTAGCTCTAAGGTAAAAGTCAACTGACAGGTTTATTACCACCCATATCCTCAGCGGTAGATACACTCCTGTGCCAGTGATCATGACTTCCATAACAAGCACTTCAATATCCCTGCAGCAAAAACAAGCATGCACGCACACGCACACACACACACACACACACACACACACACACACACTCATGCCTACTGGTTGATGTATGATCTTGAGAGCCTGGAGGTCGGAGGCAGTGTCATTGTCTCCCAGACATGTTGACCAGAGGATGAGCTATCGAAAGAAGACAGGGAGGCGGGCAGCCCTGTAATTAGCGCACTAAATGCATTAGGCTGAGAGATCCCACAGTACATCAACAGGGGATGCACTGAGAAATGATTTGGGCTCTTAGTCGTAAAGCATCTTTGTTAAGGATGATTGCGTAAATGACGGAAGTGATTCAAGGAAAATGGGTACATCATCAGGTCCTGGCAACACATGAATGCTTTTTCCCAGCTCTGAATTTAAATTTCAAATGCTTTTTAGCAAGAAAAAAAAAAAGGAGGAAGAAATAAAATCAAACCATTTCCAGTAACTGTTTAAACTGATCTGATGAGGTCCTTGTTCTGAACAACAAGCTTGACTGAGATCCAACAATATATTTTGGTTTATCTGTGAGGACATCTTTGGAGAAAAATGTCTGTTGAGTTACATAAATACTGGATACATTCACTTTTATTAAGTTATACCTGTGGTAGCGACCTCTAGCGGGCTATAAATGGTGCTTGATGGAAACGTGCTCTGCTACTGTTAGCAAACTGGTTATTGGTTCAAATCAACAGGCAACTACCACAGCTTGAGGCTTGAGGCTTGTAGTCGCTTTGATGTTGGCTGTGATTGACAGTTAGCACACCCGCTGCTCTCCCTGACTTGCACTTAGTCAAATTAATGTGGCAATTTTTAGTAAATTGAATTTTATTTGATGACAATAACTGCTCTGTAAGAATTCACCATAACCAAAGTAGTTCAAGCTGCTAATGTTAGCCCAAGGGTGAACCGCTTTGTGTCTCCATTTGGGACTAGCTCAGAGTGTAATAGACAACACCCCTCACTCCTTATTTGGAAGGTCTGGGCTCCGAACCGAAAAGATGACGCTGACCACAAACAGCAGTTCTGGGCTAAAAACCTGCTCCAATACAAATGGAAATGTGTTCGTGTTTTTGGTTTCAAACTGAATTTATCTTTATGCAGTTTTGGGTTTTTTTGTGTGCAAACTAATTTAAAGTGAACTATACAGTGAGAGTTAAGTGGTAACTACTGCAAAGATAAATAACAACACATAAAAAACACAATTGTTTCTCAAATTCCAATTAAAGGAAGTGACAGTTTATGCCATGCGATGCAAATGCAACGAGCATAACGTTCACCAAAGCGTCATGTCAAGTCAGTCAAGTTTTTGTCTCATGAGTCAAAATAAATGAGTCATACAGTTTGTAGTTACTATAAACTGTTTTTAGCGTGTTACTAGGGTGTGGAGAAAAAAAAAAGAATAAATAAAAATATCTTAGCCGAAAACTCAGCTAAGAAGATCTGTTGTGTTACATTGAGATTCACGCTGAATGAAGCAGAGCAGGTCACGCAGACCACTGAACCCATTCTTGCATCAGCTAATCAGCATCAACTGTTTAATTCACAGCTGTGTAGATAGTTACATTCAATCATATATACATGCCATGCAGGTTTACAGTGTTTCCATTATAACCTGAATTATTTATATAAGGCAAGGCAGTTTTATTTATATAGCGCATTTCATACACAGTGGCAACTCAATGTGCTTTACATAAAACAAACATTCAACAGAAAAAATTGAAAAAAAAACATGGAATTTGAGAAATAAAGATAAAACCCAATCATAGTAAACACATACATACCCCCCCCCCCCCCACACACACACACACACACACACACACACACACACACACACACACACACACACTAATAATAAAAACAAAGTACAGAAACATAGAAAGAGAGAGAAATAAAATACTATAATAGATCATTAAAAATAAGATTGCAGCATAAAATAATGATTTGCTTTAAAATCATTAAAAGTGCAAATGAAAGATTAAAATTTAAAGTGCTTTGAAAGAGCTCAATCATAAGCACAGGAGAAGAGAAGTGTTTTTAACCTGGATTTAAAAATATTCACAGTTGGGGCTGATTTCAGTTCTGCTGGTAGTTTGTTCCAGTTGTGTGCAGCATAACAGCTAAAAGCTGCTTCACCATGTTTAGTCTGAACTCTGGGCTCCACTATCTGACCTGAGTCAGTAGATCTCAGAGCTCTACTGGGTTTATATTCTTTATATATAAGGGCAGGGATTAGTTCTTAAAGCACAATCTTTTTTTTTTAAAAACCTTAGTGGCATAAATTGTTTCTTGACTGAAATAACAAAAAAGATGCACAAAGTTGTAGCACGCAGTTGTTGTCCATTTTGCCTGAATATTTCCACTTTAGATTACCCATGCATTGGTTTTATAAGAATTAGTTTAAACCCTGCTAGCAATGACATTGTGACATATCTTGCTCAACACACAACAGCTACAGTCATCGACATGCCTTGCACATTTGAGAGGAGGTGATCCTCATGTCATTGCTGATGACTGCCACTCTTCCACTCGCATGCAAGACAATGGTGAGCATTGTGTATGTTGTAGAAAGCATCCACCTATGTTGACTTAGGTAAGCCACTCAACATTTAGAGACAACTTCCTCTGTCATAACACAAACGAGGTTGAAACACGGTGAGTAACGCCCACGCTCCCCCCTCACATCAGCCCCTGCTAATTACCTGAGCATACGCTAAGCTGAAAGGTAAAGGTGTGCGACGGATGTCTCAGTGGGTGGTGGGTGGGAGTAAGAGGTGGTGGCAGGTGGGCTGGCTATAGGGGTTGACACCACTCCACTATTGTGACCTGCCACTGAACTTGGACTTGTGAGAAAATAACAAATTCTTCAATTAGGACGCCAGTGTCTCACCGCAGGGCTTAATCTCGAAGTCTTACTTACCTCGCCACACAACAATTAGCCTTGGGGAGCTCCTCGGCCTGTGGAGACTTGCAAAAAAGTGCGGTTCCTTGAAAACCTGCCTCTCTGCCTGCCAGCCAGAGCCCCTGTCTTCACAAGGATGTTTAATAGGAAAATGTTTGCACTCATTCCCAGAAATTAACGCATGATACGCTGTACCTGGGCCAAAAGCTTTTGTTATTATAGTCTTAATTTAACCAGGTGGCGAGACTGAGTCACACCTACATACGCCTGGCAAGTGGAAAGACCATTTCTGACTAATCAAAACTTAATATATTCCAATCAAAGCTTAATGTATTCAAAACAAATAACTATGCCCACAGTTGTTAGTATAAATTCACACACACACACACACACACACACACACACACACACACACACACACACACACACACACACTGCTTATTACTATTACTATTAATTTTTAAAATATTTGTTTTATTATTTCTGACATTTGCTCTAATTTAACACCCAAACATAATATGTATACATCCCATCACACATGTTTATAGTTATATTTGTGTTTTCTGTACAGACCGAACTACCATTTATTTATTTTATCACTTTGTACTTAGACTTAGAGAGTGATTTTATGTCTTATTGCTTGGTGTTTTGCCTTTCATTTTCTTGTCTTCTTATCATCTGTGAAGCACTTTGTAACAATTGTTTTGAAAGGTGCTATACAAATAAAGTTATTATTAAAAATATTTCATTATACAGTGAAGAAAAACAATATGTTGAGCTTTCACAATTTGTTTTGGATGTTTAGAAGTGCAAGAGGTTATGGGAGAAAATGTAAGAAATACTGATCTGAAATAGCTTTTTTTAACTTTTACAAAGATGCTGGATCAGCTTCTATGTGCAGCACAGAAAATAATACATACAGTATACATGTTTAATGAGAAAGGAAAAGACAAGAACGTTTTCTTTGCTATTTCCTGTACTTGCTAAATATAGTGCAGAAAAACAATAACAATGTAGAAAACATTTCTAATCTGCAGGTTTTGACAACTGTGACCTGTCATACTTCCAAGAAGTGCAGGGCCTCTGCTGTTGAATGGGCACACATATGAAGCATACTAAGCATGTTTACACAAGGCGTTAAGGCACAGTGCCCATCACTCACTGCTAACCTGCAGTGTTTGCTTTAGAAATCATCCATGTCCAGTATCAGGCACTAAAAATACACTTTAGGCCATTTCTCGCTGGCTCAGGGTCACAGAGGAGCCCTCGGGTGCACTACAGGCTACGTTGTTTGCTGTACAGATAAAGATGATAAACGTTACAACACAGAGTGCTTAAATGCTTTGTTCTCTTAAATGTGATTTATGATGAACTTTAACTAAAGCTAATACATCTTCAAGAGCTTCCTCTGTAATGGATCTGCCTGAACTTCAACCTGCCAGAGCTACTGTAACTATTTGATTTACATTCACTGAACATGACGTGACAGTATACCTAACAATTATTTGGAGAGTCAAATAAAAAGATATCGTAGGCGACATTAATTTGTTCTTCAACTGTTTTCATTACAGTCACACCAAAACAAACACGCAGAAACAGTTCACTGACACTGTGGCTATTATACCAAGTAGAACATGCGTGCAAACTGCAACTGTGCAGAGCATTTGACACGTGAAGTCTTTTATATATCAAGTTTAATGCAGTGGTATAAGGGTCAATGACGTATAAGGATTTTCAACAACTCAATTTTAGAATAATAAAAACAAGCATATCTAATACAGTAGTTCAAACATTCAGAGTGTTGTGTACCTGAAAATTCATATTACAATTTGAAAGTGATTTTAGTGGGTTTTTCATTAATTGGCACTGGCCTGAAAAAAAAGTCATGTGGTGCGACCATGATTCATCTTGAAATATCTTATATAAATAAAAGATCATCATTTACAAAATTTAAAAAAAAAATGCAAATACTTTGTTTCCAAACACTTTATATTACTGAAAACTTGTAAAAAAAAAAAAAAAAAAAAGAAAAAGATGTGAAGCGTGTTAAGTAAATTAATTTATTTCAAGATGAATCATGGTCGCACCACATGACTTTATTTAAGGCCAGTGCCAATTAATCTTGAAAAACCCACTAAAATCACTTAATTTCACATTTATAATATGGATCTTCAGGTACAAAACATTCTGAATGTTTGAACTACTGCATTAGATATGCTTGTTTTTATTATTCTACAATTGAGTTGTTGCAAATCCTTATACGTCATTGACCCATAAATAAAAGATCATCATTTACAAAAAAATTTTAAAAAATGCAAATACTTTGTTTCCAAACACTTTATATTACTGAAAATTTGTAAAAAAAAAATAAAAAAAAAAGAAAGATGTGAAGCGTGTTAAGTAAATTAATTTATTTCAAGATGAATCATGGTCGCACCACATGACTTTTTTTAAGGCCAGTGCCAATTAATCTTGAAAAACCCACTAAAATCACTTAATTTCACATTTATAATATGAACTTTCAGGTACACAACATTCTGAATGTTTGAACTACTGTATTAGATATGCTTGTTTTTATTATTCTAAAATTGAGTTGTTCTAGATCCTTATACGTCATTTACCCATGAATGAAAAACAGGATTTTATCTGTCAAAACTGAAAACAATCACACCGTAATAATATCAAGTCCACAGAACCAGTTTTAGAATGCTGTTTTATTAAGTGTATTTAAATACATAAACACACACTTGTATATAGTAAAAATGATTTTACACAAACCTAAAAAAAAAAAAAAAAGGCAAACAAGCCTACCAAACAAGCATTATTTACATCAGAAAAATACTGCATTTTCCATATGAAACAATAACAAATTAAAATAAATCTGTATAATTCAAAAAGTGAAACTCTTTAAACTTACAAATCTTTTGCAAGGGAAAGAAAGTTGAGTTTGAAGTGTACGGAGAAGTCAGTGACAGTTATGTTAATGCAAGTCTAACATGCTGATTTGGGAACTCGTGTAAAAGCCTGCAGGCTGAAAATGTCTCTGAGATTTTAAATGTTTCAGCACTTTGGCACAGGCTATGTTTGATTTCCTCTGAGTATCAGCTTGAGAATCTTATTAGCCTCGTGGCAGAAAGCGGAGTCATCTTCACTAACATGAAAAAAGAAGGGAAAAAAACATGGATGACTGTAATGCTATACATACAAACTATTTTAATCCAATTCAAAACAGCAGTTCAAAATACTGTTTTACATATATATCCGAAAGACCATATATTTTATACTTTATACATATTTCTACAGTATGATACAGTGTATGGCTTAGAAGAAATATTGTTTTCAGATTGGAAAAAACAAAAAAAACAAAACAAAAACAAATCTGCCCCTTAAAGCTGTTCAGAAGAACTCAAATCTAAACATATTTTCTGAACTTTATTCTCCAAAAAATGGCACTTGAAATCAAAAATCACTGTAAAAAAATATACTTGCATTTGTATCAACACGTTAAAAGCGTTCCTCTGAGACCAACAAGGCACTGAAGCCATTTACTATATTTTTGGCAGTGAAGTGATTCAGAGTACATAGATATATAGATACACCACAGTAAGGCAAATTTTTGATATTTTGGCACATGCACTATGTGAGGCAGCTTTGGAGGATCAAGAGGTGCGTGATCTCTCGTGGTTGTAACGCACAATCATTTGATGCTGTAATACATATATCACTGTGTTGTGATTAAGGCTCAACTGACCTGCTGAGATTTGACAGATTTACACTCCTTATTCTAGGGACCTAGTCAAATACAGTTTGTTTTTACCAGTGCAATCAGTGTCTTTGCATGTTAGCTCTTTGTATGGTACACAAAAACAATCATGGCTATGTTAGGTAAAGATCGGATGCCGTTAATATGTTTCCAGTCAAATCGCTAAAACAAATGGCTCTAAATATCGCACAGGCTTTTTACAGTTATCCTGAGGCGCTATTTGTTTTCAGGTTGGCATTAGTCTTTGGTTGTTTTTGCTCTCGTTTAGCTGGCTGAGTGAGTCTCTGACTGCACTACGAGCGGCAGCTCTTGCTCAGAAGCCTCCACCGCTCTGGCTGGATTGTGTGTTTCTGAAGCTACGGTCGGGACTGAACTGAGATCTTGAGGTTCCATCTGAGATGCTTCTCCTCCGTGAGTCAGCGCCGCTTCCTGGGCTGCCCTCCTCATCCTTTCTTCCTCCTCCATTTTCATTCTTTGCTCCTCAGCCTCTATTTCTTCTGTGGTGGGAATGGAGTTCTTCTTGGGTCTCCCCTTGGGCTTAGTGGGTGCCTCATGACCTCCTTTGAGCACCTAAAATAACATATGCACAGTCTTAGTGCACTGTTCTGGTAATAAATGGCAGCAGCAGTCAAAGGCAGTGCTTGCTATTATAGTAATTAAGAGAAGACATATTGCTGCACGCTTCCCCCTTTGCACTCATTTATCTTTGGAGTTAACGATTTGACGTCTTTTGTGTTCTCTGAGTTGTTGACCCTTCTACAAACACTCATTGCCGTCATCATCGGTCACACCTCACAAAACACTTTTCTTCTCCGCACCCTCTCACCCTGACATAATGCTACCTACCATTTCCTTCTCCCACTATCAGCATTACATAAAACAATTGTTTAGCACCGGGTTAAACAATACACATTTAAATATGACATAAAAAGATACATTTAAAAAAAAGCTCTGCTGAAGTTTCCAGATTTATGAGTCTTTGCTGTGGTTCCGTCTCTTACCATTTTCTTCCATTTCATGCGCCTGTTTTGGTACCATGTCTTCACCTGTAGCTGTGTGAGACCAAGTGACTGGGCCAGGTCTAACCTGAAATATCAGACACAAACACAAAAACAAAACAGACTACAGTCAGACAGATTTATTGGATTACAGGATGCAAGCCATGCTTTAAACACTTCTACCATTGCAAACACCAGTGTAAGAAAACTCTCTCTTAGCTCCGTCTTTGAACACATCAAAGCTGACTTGCTAGTAGCTCTGGTTTGACTGTACACCTGCAGCACTGTTTGAAACATCTGTACTGAGGTCAGTAATCCAATCACAGCACTTGTAGCTGAATGATTGGGACTGGTTGGAGAAAATTGTGAATGCATCCACCACATGTGGTGATCCATGACTAATAGGGCTATTGGTTGGTGTGTAATGCAATACTTCAGGAAGGGACAGATAAAGTGAACAAGACTTCCATTCGTAAAGGGAAGGAGTGGTTATCAGGTTTTTTTAAATGGGATTTCCTTCTCTCTGCTCTTCTCAAAGTCTTTAACAGTAAGATGAAGGGATTTCAAACCCTGTCGCCCCCCCAAGTGAAGGGAACAAGCGTTTCATTTGATGGTGAAAAGTGGATGCCGAAAGAACAAAATGAAAGAGTGTGAACAAAAATCTAAAAAGCAGAGCAACCACAAATCCCAGAGATCCATGGGAGAGTCCATATAACCTTATACCTTTAAGGGCTGTGTGTGGTTTTTGGTGTATGCGCCCATGCTTCAAAAATGCACCAGACATACAGGCAATCAATCTGTCTGTCAAACTTCACCATCATCGAGTCTAGTCTATGGCAGTGAAACGACTGGAGGCAAGGAAAAGTAATTGCAAAAAAGGAAAATACCCCAATTATTTATGGTCATTAGTTCTCAATGGAGAGAAACCACACACTTACAGCAATAGAGACGGTATCTAAGTTACTCCCTGTAATATTAATAATAATAATAATAATTATTATTATTAATATTATTATTGTTATTATTATTAATAATGATGATGATGATGATAGTGAGATGATGATGATAACAAAAATAATTATTATGGCAGTAATTATGGTAATTGAACGCTACACAAAATCATTATTGCTCCATGATATAAATAATAAAAAGTCTTCCTCAAGGTTAATTAGTTTTTGCTTCCTCCCAACTCAAGTAGTCATAGTCTTCGTTCAAGACCACAGAGGATCCAAGCCAAGAAAAAGGAGAGAGACGCGAAGTTATCTTTGGATCATAACAAATTAAAGTGGGGAGCACGCCACACCTTTAATGTGAGGCTTTAAAAGGGGATTTTCTCTGTTGATATTTGCAGCCGGATATTTAATTAATTTTCAACACAATGTCAGAATCAGATATTTTGACAGAATGTGGTATTTTGGCTCAGCCACCCATACAGGTGGTTGGTTTTGATCACTGATTGCCTCGGGCCTTCAGCTTTAAAATGAGGCATGGCACATTTCCAAAAGCTCCAGGCAAGTCAAGATGCGATATATTTAATAATTGTATCGTGGGAGTTTTCCCCACAGATGGGATGTAAATGTAATGACAAATAAATCAAATTCATTCTAAAACGCTTTAACAGGTTAGATGTGCTTAGCAGATACATTGCAGAGAGGGTACAATGTAAATGCATCAGCATACTGTACATGAAGCATACTATTTGTTTGCAATCTGCAACCCTACTGATTTACTCCCTGTATCTACATGTAAAAAAAAAACCCTGATGAGGAACAGCGGGTGGAGTGTACACATATCCAATCTCTGCTTGATGCAATGGTTCACAAGCAGTTTGAAATTCCAAGTGCGCATGTGAAGTAAAGCATTTTACAACATGTATGGTTCAATACTATTCTGGGTAATAATGGAAAAAAAGAAGCCTGCAGGCCAAATATAAAAAGTGAGGCCTACAGTAAAACTGGAAAATATGGTCTAACTTCATGTCAGGTCCCAAGAATGACCCGCTGAATGGAACTTAAGACACAGATACTAATATGTAGATTACTTCATCTTATTGTAGGAGGCTAAATGTATTTTATATACACCTGCACATGTGTAAAATGATTGGCAGTAAATCAATGTAATACATTTCTGTTTGCTTGTGTTGGCTGCTGTCCCTGTTTTCTTGAATAAGGCAGTGTTTTTGTTAAGGGTTTTTTTTTTTTCTTTCTTGCTGTGTGAGAGCTCAGGGTTAAAAATTACTCTTGTCTGAACTAAAATGCTGAGGTAATGCTCTGGCTTCAACCAATTCACTTTACATGAGCTGTCCCTCACAGGGTAAATCAAATGTTATGATGTTATGTTAACCACTGCTTGATAATTGCATTTGTGGCTTTGTGAATGTGTGTATGTGTGGGTGTGTACTGTACTCTCAAAATGAACTCTATGCCAGGTATGCAGGTTATCTGAATGTCACCAGTGAGTGACACTTTTATGACTGGTAGCACCCTTACATCTTCTTAAAATGTAATTACCATGGTATTAATTACTTTTAACAAAAGTGGTTTGCTTCATTTTATTTAACATACTCATTTAGGTTTTAACCTATAATTCTATGCTAATTTTAGGGAGGTAACTATGTGTGATTTGTGTTTTTGCCCACGTGTGCAACAGACTTGTAACGCACTGCTTCTATACTGACCTATCAGGTGTGGACAAGTACTTCTGCTTCTGAAACTTCTTCTCCAGGCCCATCAGCTGCAGCTCAGTGAAGATGGTGCGGCTGCGGCGTGGCTTCTTCAGGCGGGGGGTGCTCCGCTCTGTGTCCGACTCACTGCTGATGCTGAGGGGTGTCTGACTGGGCGAGGGCTCGGAGCCTCTGGGATGCTGCGGGGACAGCAGGGGCAGGTGTGAGGGGACCCCGCCCGGAGATGATGGCTGGGGGAGGTGGGGGGGTAGGTTGGGAGGCTGCCGCGTGATCACTGAGAGGAGCGGGTAGGCACGTAGTGACGAGGAGCCTGGAAAAGCAAGGACAGTGCGTCAGATGACAGAAACACATAGAAATGCAATAAAAAGCAGCGGACAGAAAGAGCAGATATTCTTCTGAATCACTGTAAGTTTTTAGTGAGCTCTTATGAGCTGTTCAGTTTCCTTGGTTGCACTATTATCGACCGCCTGTAATTGCTTAGACAGGTTCATTTTTAATTGCCTAGTGTTTGCTGTGAAAAGTGTTTTGCTTTTGACCTTCTCCATGTAGAGGGCCGTGATCCCGATGACGCAGGCTGTGTTTTACACCGCTACTCTGAACCCTTCAAATGACTGATTATTTTTCAGAGGTTGTTAAATACTAACTGGCTTCCCAACACAAAAACCACATGCACACACTGAGCCTGACAGCATGATGTACATGCACGCTCTCATTCAGACACACAATGAGCAGTAATAAAATCCAAAAACTAAATCAAACACTATTCAACTAATAAACTTTTTTTTCCCTTTCTCTTGCAATCTCTCACCCTCGTGCACATGTAGGCGGTCATATACATACACACATACTCAGTCTTGCTCTTTATCAGAGCAGACAGGAGCAGCAAGACGCCAGAATCAATAAAAAGTAACACTTGTCTGGAGCCGAGGCGGGAGGGAAGGAGACCAGGAGGTTGGCTGAGAGGATGTGGCGGGTCAACCAAAGTGAATATAATAGCTGCCAGAAAAATCCTTATGGCCTCAAATATAACATTCAATCCCGTAACCAAAATTTACAAGCAAACTGAGCACAAGACAAACTGTAATGCACTGGCTGTAAGGAGAAGCACAGAGGACACAGGGAGGATTATTGGAGTAGAGGAGGAAGAGAGAGGAAAAATAAAATGCTGCCGTGGACTACAGAATATAAGAGGTTGTAGCACACCAACACACACGGATGTGTGTTCCTGGTTGTCTGCGGTGGATCTATTTCCTTAATCTCTTCATCGACCGGGAAAAACACTCAATGCACTGACACACATGCACGCACGAGACACATGTCGCCCAAAAACAACATAGTCTCTTGATAGTTTTCTATTACTTTCAGGAGTTCTAACCGTTTGTTGCTTGTGGTAATTGTAAAAGAAGAAGAGGAAGAACATTCACAGTATGAATACAGATGTTTACACATATAAACGGTCAAATATAACCTTTAAATCAAGTCAAGCATGGGGAGTGTAAATAATGCGTGTAAGCACAGATACAAGTAGGCACACCTGCTCTATACACAGACCCACACACACACACACACACAGATAGAGATACACACATAAACACGCACACCAGACACTGCCTTGGGCTCATCATGACATCATGGTAAAGAGCTGAGGTCATCACTAATCCTCCAACGTTAGATTGCTGCTGCTGCTGCAACAGGTCTAGACAAGAAGACCTCTTTTCTCTGGTTGTACGCTCTCCTTCTTGTTACATTTATATCGCTCTGTCTTTCCCTCTATAAATCAGCTCTTTATTAATGGTAGCTTTTTTTTTATTTTAGTGAATCATCTGATTTATGGTTTGTACTCCTTTACGAGAAGAATTCCACATGTACATTTGTCACGGAATGATACGAACGTGTTGTGAAAGTGTCCCTCGTGTTATTCTGAATGTTTGTTTTCTGGATTGTCAGGAAATCTCTTGTCAACAAAGAGCTTGAAGTTGTCTCCGGACAGTCCCTCAGAGGGAGAGAGAGAGAGAGAGAGAGAGAGAGAGAGAGAGAGAGAGAGAGAGAGAGAGAGAGAGAGAGAGAGAGAGAGAAAGAAAGAGAGAAAGGGAAATGTCAGCCCTTGTGATGACTTTCCACTGACAGCAAAGCTGTCTCTCAGAGCTCAGATCTGACATGTTGTTGACAAGTGCCAGTGTCCTGTCAATAGTCTACAAATAAACCGTTTGAGGAGCTGCAAGAGCGCAACTCAGCCCCTTGCAAAAGCACACTGATACTCTTGATAATCACAGTCGGAATGTGGGGACTGGCACAAGTGCTTATGGTAACCATTGCAGAAGACATACCTGCTAAGAATAGATCAAGAAGAGCCGTTTGTTGAGCATTCTTTTTAATACCAATAATTTGCTCTATTCAACATGTAGTTATGACATATCCTATGAAATTAATCATCATTTTATTTGAAATATTTTAAATGTTGGGATTCACAACCGGATGACAAATGGCATCAACACACCGACTTTTAAAGGATTTACAGTATTAACCTACCAACCTGATCTTTCTCATAATATCTGCAATCTCTTCTCTCTCTTTTTTTCAATGAGATGCTGAGAAGTGATGATTCACAACGTAACTATGACAAGTGTATGCGAACCTTTGCCATGCTTTGTGTAACTGTCTAATGACAACTAGAGAAGCCGCTAAACTAAACAGGTCTTTTGTTCTTTTGGCCTTGCCCTTTGAATGCATATCAAACAGTGGAGGAGGGTGGGAAGGGCAACAGGCCATGCAGCTTCTTCATCTGTCCTAATTCACTGCTGTAGTTGGAATCATTCACCTTCAGGACATGACAGATTGGAGCAATTTAGAAATAGTGAAAGAAAACGTGTGAAGAACATCTTATTTAATTGTTAGAGTATTTTCTCAGGCACACCAACAAACCCCCATCCAACGGAAGATCTACACCTAGCAGAAGGTGTCTTACTAAACATAAGTGTTAACTGTTTAATCTGAGGCTTGATCCACACGGGTCTTCCTGTGACACGTGAATTAGCCTGTAGTATAAACTACTTATGAAGTTTTTTCAAGATAGAAAAATCTGATCTCAGTGGTTGTGCAGAGACGGTGCTTGTCAAACAGCGTCTTTAACTGCAGCTGGAAGACGTGTGTGCATTTTGTCTTTGTGTGTGCATACTTGCCTGTGTGTTGACATGGGTGTAATCAGCCTTTTCAAACCAGCTTAATGCTTAGTGGGAGACTTTATTGTGTGCAGCAGATTAGGGTTTTAAGATGAAATGAAAACTCTCTTGCTCACTTGGATTTTCTTCTGTAAGCCTTCAGCCAGTACTAAACCAGTACCCAGAGGCCCCCGGGCTTGCACACACTCCTACATTTTTTTTGTTTTGTTTTTATTTTTCATCATGCTGTCAGGTGAGATTACCCCACAGTTGATCTTAATCTCTCTCACCTCTTGCAGAAAGAACCACTAAAAGCCCTGCCCTGGGTCCTGCTGAGAGATGGGACTCCAAATGAAATATTGTAACCTGCCATTACGTCGCTGGCTGTTCAACACCAGGTCAGGACTTATTGTCTCTGATCCCGCTGTAACTGACAGGGAATTAACTCCGGGAGTATGAGACGATTTAACAGTGCAAAATGGACGTCTGTATTTCATTACAGAGGGAGTAAAAATAGACTAGGGGAGACTGGGAGAGAACAAGATGCAGAGAAAATCTTTGGTATGTTTGAGTGACATATCCATAATAAATAATACAGAACCAACAAGTAATTTGTTATCAACTCCTACATGCAACATTATTGGCATCACTGTCTTTCAGCACCCTCCACTGGTAGCAGGAGGTTATAGCAGCCCCCTTGTTTGCAGAATGAAGAACTGTCGCTGTTAAGGGGACCCTGCAGGGGCCAGCTTCTCTTTGGCCCACCACCTGAAAGCCTGCCAGCTTCTATATCAAGCACCAAAAGCCATTGATGTTGGGGAATATACTGTGTCTCACACCCCCGCGGCTACAAATAAGTGGTGGGCACAGTGTTCTAATATGCAGGGCGGGTTACTCTATCCATCCGAACAGAGGGGTGCCAAAGCCCAGCCATAGTGCCCTCTAGCCCTCTCCAATCCATATCAGAGGGATGAGGGAATCGCTTCCCCCTATTTTTATCCACCCGCCGCTGTCATCATCAAATTGCAGTGGCTATTATTTCAGACTTTAGAGCAATTATCCTAATGGTTACTAGAGTGTGCAGTAGCCTTCGAGTTGTTTGGATTCATCTGGAATTGCAATTAAGAATCAGTCAAGAGGCTTTGTTTTGACAAGTCAAACATGTGCTGTGTTAACTGAGCTTTGTGGTACTATCTTTTAATTGTTACCCAGTACAAGACAGGGGTAAAGGGCTGCTTTCACAACTGACAGTGAGATCTATCTATCTATCTATCTATCTATCTATCTATCTATCTATCTATCTATCTATCTATCTATCTATCTATCTATCTATCTATCTATCTATCTATCTATCTATCTATCTATCTATCTATCTATCTATCTATCACACAGAGGTGAAGATCATTCTAACACAGTGAAGACTCTCACTGAAAGTTGGGAAAAAAGTGGTCAACGCTCAAATGAATCAGCTTCAAAACTTCTTAATTGAATCCAGTTTTTAAGGGTTGTGTTCCACGTGCATTGATCAAGCTACATCCCTGTGCTCCTTTTTTTTGTCAGTGTTTTTTTTAGAGAGTGGCACAACTGTCCACACTACCACGTCTCCTGCTCGCCGCTTTAATTTGTTTACATAGGCTACATTTATTTCTATGTCATATTAGCGCATTAACAAGACATAATCCTTCCATCCGCAAGTGTCCAGCAGAAGCAGAACGGATAAGGAAGGCCTTTGATGTTAATCAAAGCAAATTAGATCAAATAGACTAAAGATTACAGTTTCGCAACCATCGGGTTTAGAGTGAGATTTGACTTTATCTTTCTTATCTGTCCTGCTGCATCTTCATTGACTTTTATGTGTAATTACGCCGACTTATCAGTTCAGTCGTTTATCATATTGCGTATAACGCAAGCCCTCAGGCGCGAGACCTACTGACGTTCACTAACTTCACTTCATGTCTCTTATTTTCGATTCATTCTCAGTGATTTATAACGCACAGTGCGGGTTGAAGAAGGCAACCTGGAGGAACTTAAGGAGGAAGCGAACTGATAGTAATCAACTTTAAATTACCCTTGAAAAAAATGTCTGACGACTGACACAATTACACTGATAAGTCAGTGTAATTGTGTCAAATTTAAGCGACAAATCAAGCAAGTGGTGCATTGTAAACGTCGAAAAATCAATATTTCCCATATGCACAGTTTTACGCACAGGTGATGTAGATCAGAAATAATTAATTTTATTTGTTTTAACTTTGCAGATTTTAACATAACATCAGGATAACTAGCCACACACTCCAGTGCAGACGTGCAATGCATTTCGCCCATCTTCTATATAAAGTTCTTGCACTGTAAAATACACATTTAATGATTTACGCACCATTCAAATGTGTTGTCTTTTTCAAAATCAAATAAAAAAACACATCAATAATAACATTGAGCTCATGTGTGAAAATGTCAACAATTCCCTTATGTAAAAAAATACTATTATTAATACTACTATCATTATTGTAATTTTCCCACAAATCTGCAACTGCTAAAATTCGACTCTAGTTGTTTTTTGGGTTTTGTTTTTTAACTTGTTTGTCCTGAATCAGTAAAAAATAAATAAATAAATAAACAGATAATTCTTACCAGAACAAGAATGGAGAGGCTTTGGTCGAACAATGAGAGATGGGCACACGGAGTAGAGAGAAAGCTTCTCAAAATAATCACAAGTCTCCTTGGAGAGAATCTCGTCAATCATGAAAGTCTTGTAGCGCCGCCTGGCAGCCTTCAGCTGCCCGGGGGAGGAGAGCCTCAGCTCGGCTTGGCAGTGCATGATCTCTCCCTGTGCGCTGTGCGCTGTCTTCTCTGCACAACGTGTTTGTTCAGTTAATATCTAAACTCATGCAGGTTCAGCAGTGTGAAAAGGCGACTACTGGAGTTCATGCGCTTGAATAACTCATTGTTTTGTCTTTAAAAAATGCAGTTTAGCGTCCCTGAAGTGTCGTGCTGGTGAAGAGCAGTAGCTTTCAACTTGAGCTGCGCAAAGCGCGACCGTGGTAATGAACTGAGTAGGATGTGTGCTCACACCCACTGCTATATAAACCATCCCTGAACACATCTTTACTGCTCTCTCTCTCTCTCCCTCCCTCTCTCTCTCTCTTTCTTACAGATATACACATGAAGCCTACTATACCACACATGCCCTCCCCGACCCCCACCACCACCACCCCCACTACCAAAAAAAAAAAAAAAAAAAAGGTCCTTTCTGTGATTTAGCTCACTGATTCACTGTACAACTAAGGTCATGTGTACATAATGAAACATAATCAATATTGTAACCTGCTACACATACACTCTGTTTTAAATCTATGGTGACCTATTAGAGTTTTCCGAAGGTTCACATCTGAACCACACAAGACCTTTATTCATCTGTGGTTCACCAAGATCTTACAACAACTATATTTAAATGACCTGTCTCACTTTATTTATCAATGCTAACTATTGGTCGAACTTCTGTTAAAATGTCAAGGTTTTCGTTAGATATACAAAAAAACAATGAATTCGATTTGATTGAATTAAATTTCACTTCAATTAAGTTTGGACTCAAACTAAAAACCTTGAAGTACCACGTACCAAGTCAGCTTGAACGAATAAATGAGGGGACATGGGGGGTGAATATCTATTTATTTCTTGTACATTTTTATCCTTAAAGCAGTAACTTATGTTGAGAAGCAGCCATCAGTTCTGAGTGAGATTTTAAGACTGGTAAAACTCTAATATTAAACTCACTAATATTATTATTGTTGAGGTCGTTGTTGATTATTATTTATCAATATCGTAATAAGAATAAGAATAAGAATAATAAGAATAAGAATAAGAATACTGCATTTAGCCCATTTAATTGTCGCTACATGATTTTTTTTTTCTTGCTGGAATATTATCATTTTTATACTCAACAGTCTAAATCATGAGCTACTTATAAATCATGAGCCATATCGACAGACCTGCGGTTAATTGATGTCCTGTGTGTCTTTCCAACAAACTGACCCATTTCCAATGTATTAGTAATAAAAAAAAAATGCACGCGCTTGAATGACGTGGCTGCTCTTATCTGTATCTAATGAAATGAGCGTGACAAGTTCAAATAAAACGAGCCACTGAATCTTTTCTTCCAAGTTCAGAGTTGGCACACATTGACTTTAATCCCAGAATGATATCAGTTGTAAGTATATAATTTGTCAGATCAAATAGTTCATGAGAAAAGTATATTATCAGCGCTGGCTGTACGTGCTGATACGTCTGACATTAATGTGAGGGAATACCTCACATTCCGACACGTTCCATTTGACAGGCTGAATCTTTCCACATGATTTTCCATTGTTTTATTATTCTACAAATGATCGCTGATAGCATAAAAATGACGTTTTCCCCTTTTTTATTTGACTTTCTGTTATTGCAGATTCGAGCAGTTTGAAATATTGAGAAAAAGAGGAGGGGAAATAAAATACTTTGATATCTTACATCTTTAAGTTTAAACGTAGCAATGTCGGGTGTCCTAAAAGGAAGGAACGATTATCATCTGAAGAATTGGAAAATAAATTTAACTCGCTGACGGATTATTTCGAAAGCCGCCGTGTTCAAAGGATCACTGAGGGGGGAAATATGGGAGCTCTGTATGGGAAAGCTCGGCTGCTTTTCAGAGGTTTGATGGCTTATCAAAGAGGGGAGATGAGAACAACTGCTGCAGTCTGCGGAGCACATTGGACTCTTTTCTAGTGGCGGGTGGGGAGGAAAGCCTCTGCTACAGCAGGCCTGTATTATAGCACACTGATACAATATATTCGTTATGAAATTCAAACCAAAAAGTTCAAATAGAAACATCGAAACGAATTTTTTTCTAAATTATAGTGAGATAATTTGCTCTGTAAATTAACTGTTATTTTGAATCAGGTGTCGATTTCTGATTGTTTTACTTTACCCATTAAATATAGAATCATTCTCTGGTTCCTTTACTTTCAGCAAACTTGATAACTTTCCATTTATTCTATCAGCTAATTAAGATCCCATGAAAAATACCACCTTAAGCAACTTTAGGCCTATTTCTTTGGCTGCCGTATCACCAATGAACCCAACAACCTGAGGTGGTGTCAAACTCCGAGAATCACGGCTGCAGGCATCTTGTCACTTGTGTTTTGTGTCGCGGGGGCTGCTACAACGGAGGGAGGGTCCCCGGGTGTTTGGAAGGGGATCATTTCAAGAGACACGCTTCTATATAAGTCCACACAGCAGCGGCTACTGAGCGGGCTCTCTAATCCGCCCGCTCCAGGGCTGGAGACGCCAGCCAGATCAACCAATTAAAGGAGTTATGCCACGGCCAGAAGTGTAATAAGGGCCTTCTTAGTACTGACACCGAACAGAGGATACTCTCTATTAGAGCGATTTGGGAGCATCGGGATGCAATCTGACACGAGGCAGATTACAGGCAAGACACAGAGCTTAGTGGAGAGGGTGCAAATGCACCTCCACTTTTGGACAGCGGGAGATTTATTAAAGGATGTAGTTGTCGATACAGCGCGAAAGGTCCCGCTGTTAGTGGTATAAGCACTTTCGGAAGGATAGATTATGACCTCAACGCGGACATTAAGGGATTTGATCATCACTTTGTTGTATGCAAAACCTAACAGAGACAGTAAGGTATCAATGCTGAGAGGCTGATGGCAACATGAGATATTAAGGATCAAAGTGCTACTAATTCAGGGACAATACTTCTTCCACATGAATGGAATAATGGAATAAAATATGTGTCATTTTCAAGGTGGTTGGTTAAAGTGAATACAACAGAACAATATTTCACCATTTCTCAATTTTTTTGGGAACAAAGAAACAAACCGACACATAATTGCATCTTGTAAAGTGAACAGAGTGGGTGACAAATCCATGTCAAGACTTGAAAGCATCCTGAATAGAAAGGTCAAATGTAGGAGCTGATCATGTGGCTCAGTTATATTTAACATCTTAATTGATTCAATGAAAGGATGCTCGTGGCGCCACCTGTAGATTACTTCATAACCCGCTGCACAAGCATATTAGTTACACATGGGCCATTTATAGGTGCAGATAAGGCCATGTGTGCATGCATTACAGCATGTAGCATCAACATACAATAGCTCACTTACTTAACCCGGTGGCATAAAGAGCTGCAAATAGCATTCATGATGTACAGCCAAGGCTCAGGCATTCGTGTTGTGACCAGATGAAAGACAATGCAACAATCAAAATCAAAAGACTTTTTATAATCATGAAAATGTTCATTTTTAAAACATTACCAGTTTGTCTTACAAATTAAGAATTTAAAAAATAAAATAAAATAAAGTCCACTTTTAGTAAGAACAAGGTCAGCTGATCTAAGAATAAGAAAAGGATGGTGCCATATTGCAGAAAAAGTGGTGCTGGTGAAATTGTTTGCTGAACATTTTTTGTTTTGGGTTTTTTTTTTTTGCAAAATACCTCAAGAGTTTAAAATTCTGGCAGCACCATTTAAAGATCATTTGCATAACATAAAAACCTGGCCAATATCCTTAAACTTTTCTTTCTCTCTTTTTTTAAATACATGTTGTTTTTTTTGTCCTCAAAAGTTACAAGTTACATTTGATGGTTATCTTTGCTCTTCTGACAGTACATTTACCCCCCCACCAAAATATTTATAATAGTTGTGAGAAAAAGCTCACATGAGAGTAGTGTACAAATTTAAAAACGCCTTAAAAAGTAAACAAAGATGGCTCTAAGGCATAAATTATTCAATCATCACACTGGTAGGATCATGTACAAACAACCTGAGTACACATGTGAACTTTGTTGACATAACTCATGATCTTCATTTGTAATCTGTCCATAAATTTGTAAAAAAAACAACTAAAAAAACCCCCAAAAAACACAAGTCTTTACAGAAATCCTTTACGTGCCTCAGTACCGTCTCCATCGTCTATCTTGGTAGCCACGGTTACTGCTACCACCCCTGTCGTCGTAATGTCTGTTGCCGCCTCTGCTGTCATGGTGACGGTTGCTGCTTCTGTCGTTCTGGTAGTTGTTCCGGCTTTGGCCGTGTTGCTGATGGTGGCCGGAACTGGGCTCGTCGGCGTAGCGCTGACTTCTGCCGCTGCTGCTCATCTGGGACGGCTGATGCCGATAGGGGGTGTTGTCGTGTTGCCTTGAGCCACCTCCGCCAGAATTTCCCCCTGTGGACAGCTGCCTCTGCTTGGAGAAGTCAGTCAACTGCTCAAGCTGCTGCATGTGGAGCTGCAACATCATGTTGTTCATCTACAGGTGAAAGAAAAAAGACAGGAAATTATGTAGGGCTCGTGTTTCTATTCCTGTCAAAACATAAAGTCTACACATGTATTTATTACTGGAGGAGCAGAGGCACATTTTTAACTGTTATCATGTAAGTGCAGGTTTTAATACACCAATAATAGCAGCTATAAATTGTGTCGTAACTGAGCAGGGTGTGTCATTACAGGAGGATAAAAAGTTACCATGACATGCTTCTGCAGATTATCAGGAGATGAAACGGATCTCTGCATTTGGGGAGGAGGAGTATAAGGTGGAGAACTGAACTGGATCGGGGTCCTGCAAGAACAAAACAGACCACCGTTAAATATTTTTTCCATCACAAAAAAAAAAAACCAAAAACATTTTATTAGGATACTGACTGTTATCAATATTCAACCCTTATTATGACGATTATTAAATTTACTTTTAATCCACATGACCTTTTATCTACAGGGTGTTTTGTGGATTAAGTAAAGTCAGCCAGACAAGGAAACTAAATACAATGACAGCTTCAATCTGATTTTACCTCTTTTACAATTCTTCCCTGCAGCCACAGCAGCCAGATATTATATTACCAGACTTACATCAACTGAGAAAATACTCAAGATAATTGTCATGTTCAATATGTTCTGCTGTTGTTGAAAAGCCAAGTCAGTTATAAGTATGCACTGCCAAGATCTGCAAAGGAATACTTGATGAACTAACCCATCAACACTCAGAGGCTAAATCTGACAGATACAATTCAAAGTAACCCATTCACCTGCAACTAATGCTGCAATCAATGGACTGTTCAGAACTCAACTTTGAGGTTTGTTTTCTGAGGCATAAAGTGTGAACCTTCACTCACTCACACACACAAACAGTGCACCTTCGGCTCAGATCATGCAGCCTTTTGCAAGCGTGTCTGTTGTCCATCTTTCACAGCTATTCATTGACACTGTATGCTTCCACGCTACTTATACATACGAGTTAACAACCAAAATGAAATGCATGTTAAGTTTCAGCTTTACTTTAGTTTCTCTGTCTCACTTACATAACCAGCGTTCCCTTTCTTAACACGGATCACTTTTATCAATTACAAAACAAAGTCCCATTTGTTTTACCACATGTAGACAATGATGCAGAAAGTAAAAAAGATATTTTAAACTTTGCAAGTCTCATTTGATTTTTTGTCAAAAATGTGTTTAAAGTTTAATTGGAACAAATTAACTTAAATGAAGCAACAAGCAATACCTGACAAACACACATTTCATTGGTCTGATACTGTCTAATTTAACTTGAGTCCAGATACCTTCAGGGTTTTTCAGAAAATGCTGTGAACAGTTAGAGCCTGCAAGACATCTGGCATGAAAAAATGGAAAGGATTGCACATTAACTTTTCTATATGTTTAACTTCAGACCAGTCCAATCCCATTTCATGCCACATCATGTGCCAGAACTCCAATTTTAGTGCACAGAGCTTTGCCAAGAGCATAAAATACTTGCATGTCTGAGTAATTTTTGGTAAGGAGGAAGCATCTTTAGTAAAAATCACCACACACAGGAAGTCTGGTACCAATTATGAACACACAGTAATGCTATGAAATGTACGTCATCAACAGCCGGCAAAACTAGGTTGGTATTTAGTGTTATTAATTATCTTTCTGGTTTATGTCGAAACAGGTAAAAGAAGTGACCATTTTTCCATGATTAATATGACTTTAACTATATATCAGTCTTAGGCTGCTACAGCTGTTTGTCTTTTCCATGTAAGGCATCTTGCCACAATCACTGTGTAGCAGTGGAAGGAAACAAACATCTATCAATGCTCTATCAAAAGCAGCAGAAATAAAGCCAGCGGCTGCTGTAATGCTACTGATGGTACCCAGATTTTGTTTCTGGCGCTGCTGGACAAACTATTCATGAGACATTCTTACCTCTGGCCATGGGGATTAGGGGTATTTGCAGGACTTGAATTCTGCGAGTTCCCTGGACTGCTGCTATGGCTGCTACCTGTGATGGGACAAAGGGAGCAATAAAACAGTTTATTAGAAATGGGGAAAACAATTTAAGTACATACTGTGCGAGTATGGCAATCACGTATTTTTATTACGTGTCCCATTGTGTGATACATATTTAAATAAATATACAACATAATAACAGAGATATGCTCAAAATTGGCAGACTTTGGAAGTAAATAGTAGCTGTAAGTAGTGCAAGTAAAGTCTGGAGAACAAGTTATAATGATAATAATGATAAGACTAATAATAATAATAATAACAATAACTGTATTTGTATAGAATTTTTGAAAAAACACGATCAAATGAAACAATAACAATAAGTTAAAAAAGTATTTTTGATCACAGTACAACATTAACAATACAAGTAAAGTTACCCCAAATTAAAAACCTGCTTATTATAAACACATTAACAAGCGACTGTGTTAACTGGTGTGGTTATCTTAAATTGAATTGTTCAACACAGTATGTTTTAATCTGGTCCTTAATTAGATTCATTTCAGACAGTTTCACTCATTTTTCTGAGATTAATCTTTTTTAACGTTAGCTTGGCCAGAATAGAGGAAACACTGAATGTCATTTCAGTATATCACACTGATAGGTCACAAGTTAAACAGACAGGCAGGCTGGGTGAATACTGCCCATGTAACAACATAGTTTACACAATATTATGGATGAAACAGTTATGGCTTTCACATGAAACCATGGTGTCATAAAAATATAAATACGGAGCAAGGCAGTGACAGCGCTCAACAGATTTTTCATTCTCTTATTCACTAATTCAAAGCCAACTCATGCTTCCCACATTCTGCATCCAGACACAGCTGTGATCTTGCGGATGCACACGCAATTCCATTCATACTTTTTTCAGACGTCCAAAGACACGTTCCACATATACCCGCTAGTAAACAGGTTTGCAGTGTGATAACTTTCCAAAGTCATAAAATCCAGTATGTGATTATTACAAACCGCTGTGCCATGTTTTTCTGATCAACCCTTTAACCGCAATAATCTGTTACTCCAACCAGACATGTTGGATTGTATTTCATTTTCTCTCCAGCACTTTAAACACACCCACACCAACACAGCCTCTTGTATTGTTTACACAGGGCTGTTTTCAGTGTGAATGCAGCTGAGGAGTTCCTACATGTTGCTGAATAACGAGGACAAAAAAAAGGAAAGAAAAGAAACAGCCCTAATGTGAACAGTATTACAGTGTGAGTGCATACATAAATACAGTAAATAAGACAAGCAGTTACCTCTCATGGTCACATGGTGCCATCTTTAATGTTAATGCACATTTTGATATAGTTGTCATATAGGACATATCATTGTAATGTTTATGCAAGCAAACACTACATAGAGCTGTTTATTTGTGTTTTCCAATATAAAGCTGTGTGAAAATTATTTCTGTGTATCACTACATGCACATTTTAACAATACCTAAATAATATTAATAACTGATGATCATTTAGGTCACTACAATCGTGATAATAAGTTCACAATTGGCCAGATTTTGGCCAATTTCTGACTGAGGACAATTGTATGAAATTCCAAGATAGACTATAGCTGAACTGCACTTGTATATGCAACGTTTTGTTTCCCAAATTATAACAAATTATAAGAAGTTAAAGTTTCTTGTCGAGCACAATTTAATGTGCGGAAACATTTAGATAATAAACACAGAGGAATACATATTGATTAAAGTGAAATTGATAACGATTTTTGGGACACCTTAGTGTTCAACAGCTGCCGTCACCAGTTAACACGGTCACAAATTAAACCGAAACACCTGCTGCCACACAACAAGCGAAAGTGCATGTATACGTTTAGACTGCTACTTTGTTTCAGTGCACTATCATGATTAAGATTTTAAAACACGTTGCATATAATAACGTAACGTTATATGCGCAAATGTCAAAACTGTACACCGGGTTGAGAATAACAAAGTGAACTTACCTGATCTGAACTGCACATGGAGAGTTCTGCCGAATAGCGACATCCCGTTCAGTAGGTGCATAGCGTATGGGGCGGACACTTCATGCTTGTACACAGCAAAACCAAATGTTTTCTGTTTCCCATCAGTGTCTTTTGGGATTTTAGTTTTGATGAGAGGTCCTGCCTGCAAAAACAATCTGATTAATATTGTGCGCTGGCAGTGAGCCTAGCTAGCCACAGCTAGCCAGCTAACCCAAATGAATCATATCTTAAAAATGTCCACAGCGTATGTATAATAAATACTTGCATGCCATTATGTCAAGGGGCTTACTACAAGAGCCTTTCACATAACATATTACTTTTGGGGGATTTCAACTCAACGCTTTCGATGTGTTAAGCATTAAATCGTGTGTGATGCTAACTATGTGTAGCGGTAGCGTTAGTGACAACATCACCTGTATAAACAGCTCAAACAAAAGCTCCTCCGTCACTCTTGAATCTAAATTCCTTATAAAGAGCGTCCGGTCCGTTTCATCCTCTATTCCCATCTTATTTAAGCAAGTACTTGCTTTCTCCAAGCGAGGTAAATGGTTACCGTAAAAAAAAAAGCGCCCAGTTAAATATAAACGGAAGGCCCTGTTATGCCGTAAAGTGAATTGCCGTTACAGTTGGCGAGATTTTTCTTCTAGGATGGCGAAGACATGACCCGCCCTACTCGGCCTCTGATTGGTTTATCCTGATATTCTTACCCCAACTCTAACCAATCTTACTGCTCATGCCTAAACCTAACCAACCCAACCAACGAAGGCACCGAATACTAGCCAATCAGAGGCAGAGTAGGGCGGGCTATGACTTCACCGTCCTAGGAAAAAAAAGCATAATAATTGAGCTTCATTTGTAATGATCAGAAGACACTTTACGACACAAAAAATACGTAACTGGAAAATTGTCCCTCAGCTGAATTGTACCTTTTGTTATAGCCGCCCACAATACAGCAATGGTCACACTCACACTGCTTAAATAAGGAGAAATATGAAAAATGTTTTTTACTTATTTATATTTTTATAAACTGTTTTCTTGTATGGTGACTAAGAATAAGTTTTTGTTTTCTTCCCTTGAGCTACAACAGCAGTCTACAACTGAAAAAACCATAGATGAAAACTAGACAGATCACACAAAGCTGCTTAAAACTACAATGAAGATTTGATTTTTAATGGTAACTAGTTTTATAATCAGAGTAGGGCTGCAATTTTCACCACTTTATTTGATCAGGTAATTGAAATGCCTGTTACAATTTCTCTGAGAACCAAGCTGATGTAATCAAACATGTTTTTAACTGTTGGCTCTGACAAGTCAAAAATAAATAAATAAAATAGATAAATCACTCAAACAAGTAATTGATTCTATGCTCTCTCTCTCTCTCTCTCTCTCTCTCTCTCTCTCTCTCTCTCTCTCTCTCTCTCTCTCTCTTCTCTCCCTCTCTCCCTCTCTCTCTCTCTCTCTCTAATTTTACCAATAACATTAACAATGATTCTCTCAATCAAGAGTCCTGCTTTGACCTCTGCATAGCAGGATGCAATGTTCTGCCTTATACCCCCTGCTAATATAAAGTCATTCTTCTCTTCTGTTCTCTGTCATTTTCAGTTCCTCTGATTTGCCTGGCTGTTGCACACCGATAAGGTTTTCTTCTTTTCTTACCCTGTAGCTCACTGTGATTGGGTCACTGGCTCAATCGCCTGAAACCAAGCACTTCTGGGGTTGGCAACATCATAGAGTGTGGAGGTCGAGTGAGCGGCGTGAGAGGCTTAACTTTCACCCTAATCAGATGGGCCACGGTATCTGCCCCCCATATTAATTAGATCAATTTAAACTGTAATGATTTTTCTCCTTCATGCCTGGGGAACATCTTCACAGATTATACCTTGGTAAAGCTCCAGTTAGAAAAAAAAATCATATGCATATCAGCGCCAATTTGAAGACTATCCCTTTCTGGCTTAATTTATGGAGGATCCAAGTGGGCCACATGCTATAGCCATCATAGAAGAATCTACACTTTGCAATCTCTATGACATATTTATTCCACACAGGGTGCCATTTCCAACTTCCATCCTCCTATTGGTCCAGTGGCAATAAACACTGCAATTTAACACCAAAATCTTGGCTGTCATTATGTCTGGTGGGAACTGCGCTGTTGTGCATAGTTGTTAACATTTGACGTATTGGCGCTCTCCCACAAAATGCATATGATTTAGAATGCTGCAAGGTTGCAATGGAAGCTGTAAAAAAGCCTTAACCATAAAACTACACCTGTGCAGTATACTATTTGATGACTAAAGCCCTTGAATCTATTTTGGGTCTCTACATCGCCATTAGCCCATACCTCTCCCTGATGTATTTCCTCATCCCTTTTTATAACCATTGGATGGAATTCAGAAGAGCACTATGAAAGTGCTGTTCCACAGGACAAAGTATACAGTGTGGAAATGAGGGAGAGAGGTAAGTGAACTGGAAGACAAAACTGGCCGACCTGCTGAATCTGTAGAACAAACATCACTGCCAACATAAAACTGACTGAATATAATGCCAAGGTTTTTTTTTGTTTTACCAATAAATAAAGAACATGTGCTTTTGATTTCTATACCAAACTAGTTCTGACTCAATTAATTCAAATTGTTAGCAATAACCACTTCAGTTATTATACTACCAATATACAGAGCTACACTGAAGAGTCTGAAAAATAGCAGTAGATGGCAGCATTGATCCAATGATACTGGTTACGCCAGAGTAGAAGTGGGGACTTCATCTCTGTGGGGATGTGAGACAGTTGTTACTCACTGTGGACCATGGTCATTTTGTCTATAGATCTCTTTTTCTAATAGAGTGCTTTTTTTCTATTTAGGCAGAAAATGTCTGAGTGACAGCAAGTGCACAGAACCTATTTGAATTTTACAATTGCAGCATACACTCATGACCAGTATGATGTCCTTATGATGTCCAGACATTTGGACATCATAAGGCCTTTGTTCTTTATAAGACCAGCCAATATCTTGTTTTACAGGGAGTCAAATTACATGTACATGTGTACGGATTGCTAAAACATCCCCCCGAGACATCCCAGGTTAATTTCAATTGATAATCAGTTCACATCATATGTCATTAAAATATTTTTGCTGCCTTGAATATTCATTATTTCACATAACACATGTGCACTCAGCTGTTCGAGTTTACTGAACTGAAGAAACTCACAGAATTGCCTGCCTTTGTCTTCATGATCCGAGGCATTGACAAGCGGAGCGCTGTTATGGCTTTTAATCTGTCTCTATACAAGTAGTGCTCATGCAGAAAAACATTGTGCTAATTTATGGCAATAACACAACACTTTCACAGCTAAATCCAGTATGAAACAGTGGAATGCACTTAAGCTTGAAAAGACATCAAATCATTAACATGAGTGCATCCATTTCTGTTTTTATGACTTAGTTCACGGATGCCTGCACATGAAATTTGGCTGCATTGTTTTAATTAATAGAGGAAGGGGGAAAAAAATGACAAAATGGGAGCAATGCTCAAGGGGCAAGATGGTAGCCAGTGACCATTCAGCGAGTGGAGAAGTGACATGGCAGGACCCCAGAAATAGGCCCACACCAGCCACCTCTGCTCTGGTCAGATCTGGGTGAAATCTTATAGCGTTTTTAGTGTCTTCACACAAGGTCACAGTAATGAGGCTATCCATACACACACAATGTCTTGTCAATTATGACCTCTGGGCAGGAGGGTCTGGTGGGACAGTGAAGTGATTGACTGGTGGCTAGACACATCTGTCTTCACCAGCACCCTTGCTTTAGACTCCAACCTGTACAAGACAGACCCTTCCGCTGCCATTCCCTCCTGTTCATTAATATTCATAATTCATGTGGAATGAAGTGATTCGGGATCATTAAACGCACATGAATATTTGTCGGATGAAACTTTAATTAAGCCATCTTTCTTTGAAGGCGTGATGTCACAGAGCGGCTTCCCGTTCAATGTATCCAGTGCACGGCTTAATGGCCTGTACCTTTATAAGTGCTACTCAGTTATCCAGCAACAACCCCCACTATCCCCTCTTATTTTACACCTCCTGCGCTGCTATTGGATAAACACAATTGATAGGGATGGTGTCTGAGTGGCTCCTAGGTTCCAGTGCAATATGTGGATCAATCATACTTAATTCAGAAGAACAGGAGAACCACTTTTGTGAGCAATGCCATTTATTATTCAGGACTGCGGACTATACATACAGGCTCGCTTTTAGGTTATTGGGTAAGTGGCCTATGCATACTGCATGCTCCAACAATAGTAGTGTAGTGTATTTTTATGTATGCTGAATTCATTTACAACATGCATATGATCTGTTATGTTTGCATAATCCTGATATTCTTAGTATATTGCAGTAGAGCTACACTCATCTTTTCCGCAGTAGAATGGTAATCGTTTCCAATCAATCAATTTCTACAGGTTTGCTTCAAATATTAAGTGTACCACTTCAGGGAAATGTTCTGTCCTCACTTTGTAAGACACATCTGATGAAGTGACTCCCTCTCTCACACACACACACACACACACACACACACACACACACACACACACTCAGACAAGAGCTCATCACTGGCAGCATGCCACCCCATTTCAGCACCGTCCTAAAACAAATGGATGCAAAGATCTTCTGAGGGGTGTCCGAGCCGCTTCATTTCTGTACAGTTTTCTCTCCCGTTGCTTGTTATCTCAATATCAGTGATGCATGTTGCTGCTGCGCTGACATGCTGTGACTTCATATTCATTTCTGACTCCCCTCTCGCATTCTTGCTCCCTCTCTCAAACAAAGACACACACATACTCTCACACATACAGTACACACTAAAGGGAAAATCCACCCTGTTGCTACAGTGCTGCAGTGCTGAGTAGCAGTATCAGAAAGAGGGAGAGGAGGGATGTCTGGCATCGGCCCCACACCACAAAACAGACTGCGGCAGGGCATCCGAAACTCCTTTTCCATTCCATCACTTACCTCTAACAGCACCCCCTTATTCCCCACTTCCCCAGGGAGGGTGTCCGATGACTAATTTTAGCTTACAGTGTATGATTACGAGCATGGAAAGGAGCATCTGTTGCAATAAAAAGAATAAGGGGCATTTCTTTTGCATACCACTACCCCATTCCCCCCCATTACCCCCTACCCCTTTCACTGCTCCAAGAAGTGAAGTGTCAGCACATTTCAGATGGCCATGCTCACCCCCGATGCCTGCCTGTTGAGGAACAGAATAATGTCCTTTGCCAAAGGTGCCATATGGAGGGTGTTTTATGGGAATGGAGGGGAAATGACTGTCCTAGAGGAATAATTAAGAAATGGATCTTCACAGCATAAAGCTCATCACATCACACATCTCCAGCCACTCTGGATGTATCATCTCCAACTCTTCTCCTCTTCTAATCTACGACACTCACTTTGCTGCTTTTTAAAGCCTCAAACACCCTCCGAGAAGATAATGAGCTCTGTCAAAAAAAGTCTGCCTCTCCTTTTTTTTTTCCTCTACCAAAAGTAAGCTTTTGCCTTTTCCCGCTTCATTATAATCAACGGTGGAGTGTCCCATATTCCTGCTGCTGAGCAGAACATGCCCTCAGAGACAGTCAATATTGCAGCTCATAACCTATAACTCTGAGCTCAACCCCAGAAGAAGAAAGTTTCCCCTTTGAAGATTCTCATCACTATGCTAATCAGCCGATCGGAGGGTGTAATGCCAACTCCTTGTAATGCAAATATTTGCTTTACATGCAAAGTCTCTAGATTAGAACTCTAATTTGAGTTCTGGGTAGCAATCTGACCGCTGTCAGTGATGTAACTACACAGAGGAATTGATACTCGTTGGATAAAGAACACTGCAGTCAGTTAGGCCACCATCTGTATAGTCAGTGTATTGAAGAAATTACACAGAAACTGGAAATAGATAAAACAGCTGTTCTCAAATAGGAGTTCCCCTCAATCAAACAGCACTTGAGAAGCAGAAATTTCATAATTCCACTGAAGCGGTGGTGTCATCTTCCATGTAGGTTTACAGTACGTAAAAAAAAAAAAAAGAAACAGACACTCATATACTGTAAAACCAGGCATGACTGGCACATAGTTAATAGGCTGTTAAACTGCCTAAGGCTCAGGCTAAAATTGCCATCCTCCTAGAAGTCAATGATGCAAATGAAATAAAATTGCATTTAGCCTTGTCATTTCATGGAGAAGCTGCATATGTGTTTATGGAGAGCATAAAAAGGTCAAAAAAATACTCAGTTTGCAGTTAATGCTTAGTGTGCTTTGCTAGCAATATGGTTTTGTGGACTGCTTGAAGTGACTACCGGTCTTATATTGGCATAAAACAGCAGAACTAACCTTTTAAATTCTGAGTTGTTTTTCCTCCTCACCCCAAGCCCAAGCCCTTTATCTTCACTGTCAGGGTGAAGCACGTTACTTCAAACCCATGCAGGAGCTGCTTTAGGCTGTACTGTGCTCTTAACCATAAAACAATAGAATGAAAAGTTCAAGAGGAGTTTGACAGATCCGGCAAGATGGGACCATGTCAAATCCATTGATGGCTGTTCCAAAGGTTTGGATCTGTCATTGTCACAACTAATATTGTGTGGTCCCTTTATCCTTGGCTTGTGGGTTTCTCTGTACAAATGTTACATATTTGCCTTGACGTATAGTTAATTTATTTATGATGTCAAAGAACTGCAGATATAAAACTGCTACAAGAGAGACATTTCTGGGCTCAATGAAAACACAGGAATACAATCACATTGTTTTAGGTAAACTGCCACCATTATTATGTCCACATAAGTATTTATCAGTCTCATATGGGTTCTTAGGACAAAAAAAATTAACCATTTGTGTATTGTAACTGATATTTTTTAGTGCATATTCATTTCAAAACAGATGCACACATAAAAGTACTATATATAGATGAATACATTTATATGTTTTCTTTTTCTTTGACTCCTCTGACTGGTGAAGTTTAATTTCTGTCTCATTAATATGAAGCTTAGACTGTGTTATGAGTCACTTTGTTTCAGA
Source organism: Scomber scombrus (assembly GCF_963691925.1). Classification (NCBI taxonomy): domain Eukaryota; kingdom Metazoa; phylum Chordata; class Actinopteri; order Scombriformes; family Scombridae; genus Scomber; species Scomber scombrus. The sequence continues at coordinate 28,356,654 of NC_084974.1, read as the reverse complement.
TTTTAGATCTTTGCTTTGTTTTGTAACGGCCATTTTGAGAAACCATTCAGATTTGAAATGTGACCGTGGCCCCTCAGGCAAGCTCTGGGCACGTGCTCTGAGACCTGCAATTGAACCTCAAATGTCACAGAAGTCGAGAGTGCATATTTTAATCATTCCTTTTTTAATATTTTAAAACATAGTCTATGAACATCTCAATTTCAGGATTTGGTTTTACCAGGTATTCACGAGTCTATTAGTAAGTTTGTGTTTAAAGTCCTTCTTAAGTTCTTGCATATTAAATTGGATCACACCATTAAAACCTGTCTTAACTACTCAAGCCATCAATTGCTAAAAATCATCTGTAGTTATGTCCAATCAAAAGCAATCAACTAGGCCAAAAGGAAGTCACTCTAACGTCACAAGCTATAACATAACAATAGCAGTTTTAGGGAGCCAAGCTGTGTTAAACTTAAAGCGATGGTTCGGCGTAATTTCGACCTAGCGTCATATGCACCATGAGGTCTATCTAATCACCGCCTCAGCCCTTTTTTTTCATTTGGTCGCAAAATAGTGGAGTTAGAGCCATCAGCCGAATGGCTTAGAACAGGCGCTAAAGGACTTACCAGTGTATCTCGTAAATTACTCCACTTATAATGCCTGGATTGTTATAAAACTTCTACAGTAGTACAAATAGGTTCTTTACTCATAAATCGATGCATTGGAAAGTTTGTAAGTACACCAGGAAATTATTAAAATAAACACTTACCTGATGGCTTTTACTGTGCTGCTACTGCTAAAGCTGAAAACATCGTCCCGTGAAATCACGATCACTGACATCCCGTGTGGTCGCGCGAGATCCCTGCACAGCACATCTAGAGATCTGTGCGGGGATCTTGCGCGATCACACAGGATTTCACGGGACGATGTTTACAGCTTTAGCAGTAGCAGCAGAGTAAAAGCCATCAGGTTAGTGTTTCATTTAATAAACTCCTGGTGTACTTACAAACTTTCCAATGCATCGATTTATGAGTAAAGACCCTAATTGTACTACTGTAGAAGTTTTATAACAATCCAGGCATTATAAGTGGAGTAATTTACGAGATACTCTGGTGGATCCGTTAGCGCCTGTTCTAAGCCATTCGGCTGATGGCTCTAACTCCACTATTTTGCGACCAAATGAAAAAAAAGGGCTGAGGCGGTGATTAGATAGACCTCATGGTGCATATGACGCTAGGTCGAAATTACGCCGAACCATCGCTTTAACTGCCAATTATTTGTTTGTTTAGGTTTTACTTTGTCCTCTCACATGGAGAAATATAGTTTCAGGTGGGGGAGGGAAAAAAAGAGTTATGTTATTAGCATTGCATTTTGTAATTTGAGGTATATTGTTATTTTTGTGAAATGTTATTTAGTATCTTCCCAGTTTGCTGCACATCATTGAAGCATTTTGATCAAGTGTGACCACAATGGTCCTCCTAAGAGAAACAACACAATGCGTTGTTTCAGCAAGTACCACAAAATGACAGAGTGCATTATATTCAAGCGACGGTCATCCTGTCTCTCGCCATAGTAATTATGACTGCAGCAAAGAAGGAAATCAGGTGATGTTATTATAGAGCCACAACGTCCACATAGGGAGGATGTTAGTGATGATGGATGGGTCAACCAAATATTGGATTGTAACACTGGAGATCACTGTTGGTTTTCTGTGACCAACCATGAATCAACATTGTATCTGTCAGGACAACATAATGTGTCCTGCCAATTAGGTTAACTGTCATAACTCCAATAATAACCACAGGGTTAAGGTTAGGGGACGATTGTACTTACAGTTTTTCTACTAAATGTCCTGACTCACAATTCGAAATAAGAAATGAACAGCGGTCTCCTGTTCACCTCCTCCAAATGAATAAAGTTGTCAACTTTATACTTCATCTAAACTGCTCTGAGTCATAATTCATATGGCTGCTAGATGTCACACAAATGTAGCTATATGTCATTAATGGGCCTATTGCGTTGTATTTCAATGGAAGTTTTTTGTGACTAAAGGTTACCAAAGCTAAAACATGTTTAGTTTGGAACATTGATATAACAGTTTTGACACTTAAAAAATGTGATGTTGCTATGTCGATAACTACCGATAAGGATATCAGATTAGAAATTGCTCTTATCTGTCGTGACTGCATGGACCAATAGCCTGTTTGTTAAAGAATCAAATGTTACAGAACATCGTCATGGTGGTAGTTCAAAGAAATTCTATTCTGATCCATTAACTACAATTGCAAACTGATTTTCAGTCAGTCATAAATGTTTCTGTTTCCCAAATCCAGTTCAGATAAATACTTATTGTGTTCCCTGATGAAACAATGTCAGCTGTGTCAACACATGCCCTTCTACTTTCCATTGTCCCAGACCACACTGATGCATGCTACAATGCATCAGTTGTCTGGCCCACTAGATTAAAGGAAAGAACCTTCCAAAAATAGCTCTTGTATCAACACTCCTACCAGCTGCTTCATGCTGCACCCGGGGACATCATATTCCATCAATCTTTCAACCACTTATTGACGGGATGTCCACATAAATTTGTCTGACGGGCGTTGGAGCACTATGAAATATTAATTTTATATTCCCTGTCTGGTGTTCTTAGGTGCAGGGGCAAGTCCTGTCCCTCTGGTAACAAACAGTTGAGGCGCATGCATTAACTTAGCAGATAATGTTGATGGAATACTAAACAGTATAGGGAATGTATTGATGGCATGGCCTCATGTTCCACATACGCACAGTGTGGAGTGATGACAAATGACAAAAAAGTCACATTGTAATATGGGCAACAAGGGTGACCTAGTTATTAGAGAGAGTGAATCATACACTCGTACATTTCATCCCCACAACAACAAATGTGCGTTCACCCTGTTGAAGAGTTCATGAGCAAGACGCTGAATCCCTACCAACTCACACAAGCTGTTGCCCTGGATAAGTGCTTTAGCTAAAAGTCGTCAAAAGGCTGGACGCAGATGTAAGTGACACTTGGAACCTGTTGTCACCACCTCGGGGGAATTTGAGTGACAGTTCAGCTTGGTTGAGGACATCTCAGTGGACATACGTTTTATAATCAGGGTGGCATCAAAAAATACTTCATAGCCACTCATTGCGCTTTCATATTGAAGGGAACAGAGTGAGTCATTGCCTTCTAACTGTGGCCCAAGTAAGGGTGCGTAAAAAAAAAAGGAGGAAATATATTTGCATATTCACACTTTGTTTTCTTCAAAGTGACAGGGATGTAGCTGCACTTGGGTGAGGCACCAAGGTTACTCCGTGGTTTGATGCTTCCTATTTAAAATCTGTCGGAAGGTAAATAAATTATGTACATCAATCCATGCAGCAAGTACAAGAAAAATGCTGTTGAGTGTAATTATAGCAGCAGATATAGATGGAATCGGAGGGGCGATGGTGGCGCTCCATAAATCATATCTGTAGGTTGTAGAGCATACCATGTGGCTCTAATGGCAACACATGCCTCCACTTTATGGCACTTCATTCCTATCTTCCAACCAGGATATTGCGAGCACATCACAGTGACAGAGAACACAAACAGTAGATTTATTGTTTTCTTGATTCTGTTTTACAAATAGACCGGACAAAGTCATAAACTGCAGCATGAGTGTATATCAACAGACTGTCAGGCTGTTGACAAGAAAAATATATAAATGACTGGAACAGATAGAAATTCAAATTCAACAGATGCAAAGATATAACAGGTGGAGTGGAGAGATTTTAATGATAGAGGGTAATTCCAAACCAATTCTTTATTCATCAGCGGGGTCAAGAAAGTGTCAGGTTGAGAGTTTGTGCAGTACAAGAATGACAGCACTAGAATAAGCAGTCCTTGCAGTGATATATGACTTAATTAATAGGCGACATGTGAAAGGGGAAAAGGTTAGGAGCATCACTTCTCTGGCAGCAACATTTTCCCCCTGCGATCCAAACCTCTGCTCCCAATGTTTTAATCCCATTATGATGCAGGACAAAGATAAGCAGGCTGTTTGGTAAGTCATAGACCTCCGACACTGAAATCGATATTGCTGTTTATCATGCAGCAGCTCAGTGACAATGTTTCTAAATCAAAATGACCATAAGAAACAGTCAATCTATTTTTGTTGAGCAAGTCAGTAAAATATTGCAACCTGTGTCTGGTTTGTGTACCTTTTCAAATTGGCTTTAATTTATTCATGAGATAAACAGCATTTTTCTCCTTATGAAAAATCTTTATTAATTAGTTCATTATTTATGTTAATATTCATCTTTGGTAAATAAATGCAACATCTTTAACTTTTTCCACCCTGCAGAGCCTTGCACCGGAGTAGGTCCTCTTATTATCCCATTTTAATAATTTCCATCTGGCTAATGAGGGCTTATTTTCACCGTGCCCAGAGGCACACTTGTTTATATTGTTGTATTTCATCACTTGGTTAAATGTTAATTGAGTTTTTTCATATCATTTTTGCTGAGTTAATGTCTTACTCTAAATTAGCTTTAAGGGTCTCTGCAGGTGTTGCTGTTCCACTTGCAATTTTCATCTCACAATGTAATCATTGCAATACAGGATCTCTGTATGTGATTTTACAACTGCATTCTGTTGCCTATATGCATTCATCCCCTCCCATTAGATGGTTGCTTTTTAACATAATCAATGGATTGCTCTTTGAAAACACTTCTGTCTCATGGCACTGTACAGTAATTACTCCAAAGTATTCCAACTACAGTCTTATCAGAATAATGCTAATCATACCAGAATGAGTGAAATGTGGGTGCCACACATGTAATGGAGTAGATACATTTAGAATAGAAACAGTATTTGACAGGGGTCTGCAGTTGTTATACATATCATAACAGCATTGTAGCTTAAAAGCCCACATGGCAGAAAAGCAATATACAGAATTACAAAGAGACTTTGGCCAAGGACATTTTCTGATCTGACTCAGAAACATCACTAATCAGTGATTTTCAAAACTGTTCCAAATCACTGTTAGTAAAACACATTTTGAGGTTGTTGTATTTGTTTTTTTTTTTAAATCTGACACTGCTATGGTTTAGATATGGTTAGATTTAGACAAAAATGATACTAACGAACATCTTCAATGTAAGGACTGGCTGGTTGGTGGAGGAAAAAGATGCTAGAGTAATCTTTGCATGGTGTATGTTTATTTTTTAGAGGACAAGAACAGATCAATCTGGGTTTGAAATGAGGTGGTAAAAAAAAAACACACACACACACACACACACACACACACACACACAGACACACACACACACACACACACACACACACACACACACACACACACACACACATACATACACACACACACACACACACACACACACACACACCCTGGGGAGCCTTTTAACCTTTCTGACTAAAAACATGATGGACAATGTCTACAATGTTATTCAAAGTGTCCTAACATAGGAAACACTGTTAAACTAATTTTTTGTAGTAATTTAAAGAAAAGCAATTAATTGATCTATTCAGCCACCACAGCCTCTTCCCCCTGTGGATTTTGTGGCTCTACAACATTGGCACACTACTGCTCCCTTTGCTCCCGACAGACAAGAATGATAATTACTATGGCTGCTAGAGCGCTTTGTCACAGGCACATAAAACATTTAATATTTGAGCATTTGTTAAAACAAACGATTCTTTGGAGGAATGTCTCACTTTAAACAAAAGTTTCATATTTTGGGAAATACATTTTGCTGCCTTGTTGAGACTTAGAGGAGAAGATTTAAGACCAGTCTTGCATCTGTACATGAAGGGAGGGAGCACACAGCTATCCAGGCTCTGTCCAGTTCTAAAGTTCACTAATTAACATGTTGTATCTCATTTTTTTTGATACACACAAAACCAGAAGTGTAACTTCCTGGAGTCTCCACTGGTTGCCTGGCAACCGCTTAGAGCCGAATAAAAGTCAGACACATAACCCACTGTAAAACCACAACATGTCATCGTGAAACTATTTTTTCCACCCTACTGTGAGAGTGCTTTAGATAGAAGGCTAACTCTTTCACTATTCATTATTCCAAACCCGAGACAACAGGAGCCTCAGATTGACTACATGTTTCATTAAGATAACAGTTGTTGCTTTAGGGGCAGCAATCAATTAGCTATTGGACCTAAAGTAAACATACATCATCTAGTTTTCATATTCACATACTAAATCACTGGGTTAATGGACGCTTCAGAGAGGGCAGTCAGAAGCTTAAAGCCACTGCAGCTGTCAGCTGCATAAACAAGTGAATGGAGAAGGACAGAGTTTCATTTCATTCATGGAAACTGCAACTGAAAATAGCATGGATGTTGATGACTGAATTGAATCTCTTTCCTTTCTTAGACCTTTTTACTGTAGTATAGTTAAAGTGAAAAATGTAGTCTTGGCACTAAGGTAAATTACTTTCAGGTTTTGGCTACACGGACAATATTTGTAAGTAGGATCAATGAATTAATGCTTTTGGAAGAAAAGACAACCTACAGTATATTTTATTAAGAAAAATCATGTTATTATTTTTCATTTTTGTTCTATTTATACATTTATAGAAGTAACCCATTAACTGCTCTGTTACTTGGCAGAGTCAAAAAAAATGAATGGCAGTGCAATGGAAGCTTGAACGTGTTGGGAAAGATAAAGAAGTGAAGTACAGGTAGAGAGAGGCATAGATTTACCGGAGCAGTGACAGGCAGGACTGGGAGTACAGTAGTGAGAGAAGAGTCGCTCTGAGCATTTGCCGAAGTCATGCTCAGGGCTATGAGCATGTGACTGAGGCAGTATAGGTACTTCAGAGGCAGCAGTTTGTAATTATCACTGTATCAGCAACATGTCGTCTGTGTCGTCCATTTATTAAGCTACGCTACTGCTCCCAATATATGGTGGGGGAGCATCATTACCATCTCTCCTCCTTTCTTTTCATTCACTATTCCATTTCTGATAAGAGTTAACAAGCTGAGGATGAAGAATATTGGAAAGTTATCAAAGGTTTTGAAAAAAGTTTGAATGTGTTTTGTATTGGGGGAGTTGATATCACATGGGTACCTATGCCACACATACTGTGTGCTATGTGGCAAACAGCCACTTGAACTTTTTACAGTAAGGCATGGTGGAATTTTTTGTTCAAACAGCAAGCCCTCCCCAAGGACCCTCTTCTGGGGTAAGAAGTGCAGCTACCTGAAATTTGAGCAGGCTGGATAGCCGCAAGCAAAATCCAAAAGCAGAGGAAAGTACTAATGCATGAATAAAAACATAAATGTAAATGCAGATGTGCCTGCATATGTACACTCTTACCCACACACGTAGACAAACACACAAAAGTTCTGGTTGCATCTAAGTTGGGAAGGGCACTGATAAAAGTATTCAGCTGGGACAGAGACACATGGCAAAACATAGGCACAAGAGTTATTTACTCAAACCTAAGTCACACTCAATTCGAAAAAAAAAGAAGAGAATTCCGACTCTACTTGAAATTTGTCTTTTTTAATGTCAAACTTGATCCAGGTTTATTAGTGATGATTTATGAGCAATAAGATCCGATCATAAGGCAAACTGAACAGCTCCATCATCTCCATCACCACCAACATCTTGCACTGGCATCTTTAGTTATAAGAGGCAGAAATCCCCCCCACATTTATCCTGCACGAAGACATATTAAAGCCCATCTGCTCAGCAAGTTGTGAATGTGACATCAGCAATAGACATCAATGCACACACAGATTTTGCCCTCCATGGATTCATAACTTTGGATTCAGGGGCTTTTAAGACCTTAGGCGACACATGTTGAGGGTAGAAATACTCCACATAAAAAAATAATAGCGTATTCTGTCACTGGGTATAGCAAATGGTCTTTGGATGTGCAGTCATCACATTTACACTTCACACTGGCTTCTGAGTTCAGTCCCAACTTGACAAATCAAGTGCAAATTAAGCCCGCCTACATTACACAAACATGTCAAAACAGTGACGGCAAATCTCCCAATGAGATGAGAACGTCAGTCAAGATAATTTAGAACTTACTCAGCGTGTTGGCTGCAAGGAGCTGTAAGTGTATATTATATGACATCCTCTTCAACTAAAAGACAGTGTGTGAAAGAGAGTAAGAGTCGGAGCGTGTGTGTGTGTGTGTGTAAGGAGGAGAGGGGCTGGGGTGAAGTGGTGGAGTAGGTTTCTTCCCCTCATCATTTCTTTCTACCTGGCATAAATCATCCTCATCCAATTATGATAAAGTCTGTAGCCCAGATTACATGGTTTTACCGTGGGGCAGGGAAAGGATCTTTCTTACAGGCGTCTCTTACAGTGAATAAGAGTGAGATTTAATTTGAGCTTCAACGGGGCATGTCCTTTTAATTAATGGGACTCGGCAGAGTTGGTGATGGTCCAGCTATTTAAAATGCTAAATGGTTTTTCAGACTTTTTCGCTCAACAGACACAGACACCCATACACACATAGGTTTATTTAAGTCACTTTTGCAGTATTAACATAGACTTACCTTCATTTCCTGGAGACTTATCTTAACCATAACCACTATATGCCTAACTCTAACTCTTACCCGAATCTTAACCATAATCTTAACTGCTCACACAAAATCAGCGTTTTACATCTGGGCGCTTCCTTGAAAGTGACTTAAGTCCTCCTTCCCCTCAACACACACACACACACACACACACACACACACACACACACACACACATTACCTCTCTCTCAGTGCTGTCACCCTCACTTTTGGTGGCATCTGTGATTAATTTTGCCTGTGGTCAGAGCAGTGCTTGGTTTCTCGAGGAAGGTGTGAAGTGTGTGTGTGTGCGTGGGTAGAGGTGGAAGAAGGCACAGAGCAGTGATGGGTTGATATACTGATGCCTAATGTCATCTGCAAACAGAGCGTTATGTTGTGCAAAGAGCATTGGAAGCCAGAGCACAGCAGGACGTAGCATCCACACTAACCTGGCATCTCCTGAATTTTGTCCTAGAGGAATTTAATTAAAAGGAAAGGACAGACCCATATGTAGGGCAGCAGCAGATAAGCCGTTAGAAAAGTGGGCTAGTGACATGAATGTAGTAGCAAAAAATACATGAGAAACAATTTCAGTTCATAGCTATGAAAGACCAGAAACATTGCATTATTAAAGGGTCATTATGTTTCTGAATCCTTGAACCTAAAATATCCAGTTGTTAGAATAGCACAAAAAGGAAGCTATTTGGCATACGTGTTCAGAGGGATTCCCTCTGGATAAACTGAAAGCTTATTTGAATCATCAGGATGACAAAGGAGAAGTAATAATTCTCCATTAGTGCATCAGGACATCATACATTTCTGTTTTACAGAGTGGCAAATGAATTTGGCTGTTTTACTAAAGTACTAGCAGTTGGAATCAGTTTGTGCTGCTGCCTTCAAATAGACTAAATGTTTATATTTTCTTCTTATATACAGTGTGTGTATATTAGTCTTTGAAAGGGTGCATTTTGGGAAAAACTAAATTTCATTTTCCTGTTGAGACTTAGATGAGAAGATCAATTTTACTCTTATACCGTGTCCACTGAATACGAGGGTCCAGCTATAGACTGTATATAAGAAATGGACGTAACATCCGTGACCTCACCCATTGGTTTGTGGACTGCTGCTTGGACGCGAATAGTTTCGGATCTGGGCAGCGCCATCTTGAAAATTTCCGGTGCATGCCAGGTAAAAAAAAAACACGGATTGTACTTATATGGACATCAAGAGGAGCAAGACGCGCCCTCCTGAACCTGTGAACCAATCAACCTGTCAATCACGACGTAGCCACGCCCTAATGCATACCCTGCTTTATTGTCAAATATAAAATCAGGGCGGCCAAAATTTCACAAATGAACATCATACTGCATTGAAGAAGGCTTTAAACTAGCGATTGAGACCATAAACACATTTTGAAAACGTTTACTGAGGTTATAAATCAAGTGAGAAGTTGGTGAATTCTCCATTGACTTGTATAGAGACGGAAGTCCTTTTGACACCAAAACGGTCGCCCCCTGGTGGCCTTTTGATAGAATGCAGTTTTAAGTTTCTTCTGTGTTGGCATCATTTCAGAGGACCGGAACTCCCCGCTTGGGTCCATTCCAGCAGTTGGTTAGCTTTGCTATAGAGTGCTTTTTTCAAACAACTTTATTTATAAACCAGAGCAGGACAATAACAGACACATTCTTACATATACATATGACATGACATATATATGTATTCCTTCAATAGTCTTGGAATGTGTCCCCTTAAAGTCCTAAGGAGGTTTTTATGATATTAATAAGATATAGCTTGCCATTAGTAGTAGTAGTAGTAGCATCAACATCCTCATCTAACACTTGAATAAGCACATTTCCCAAACTGTGGAACTACTGCGTTAAGCTCTAGTAGCCTGAAGGGACCAAAGTTTGTTAACCTTGAATGCCATGATGGCTTGACACAACAATCAATATATCTATACAGCATTTTTCTTAGTGTGTCTATGTAGGATTAATAATTAATAATTGTATTTGCACATCACAAGAAAGGGCAGAGAGGTAGAGGGGTGAGTTCTGGCTGCACTGTAGATAGTTTAACCTCAATAGACCTTAATAACCTCCCAGCCCTCCTTCCCTCCCCATCATGCACCGTCACCCCACTCACCCCTTCCCACCTCCTTCCCCCTAACCCACTGGTCCCTGGGGCTACCATTTGTGAATTCATCTCTGCCCTCACAGCCCTGCTCAGCTGTCACATCGCATCTCGCACGCGTAGACAGTCAACGATAACAGTGTTAGGGCTTTTCATATTCCATACACCCATTTTCCACCTCCCACTATACCGATATGCAATGTTACCCACAGTCTCTACTATTACCCCAGTCTCGCTTCACCCACCAACACACTGCTGTGGCTTGGCAGCAAAGACTTCAGCTCTTCCCTGATGTTTCTTTCAGTTTAGGTTATTTTTTTCTAAAATGTCTTGGATGTTTCTTTCACTGGGATCTTAGCAGTGATGGCCTTTAACTCCATGAGAAACAGTTTTTTTTAATTTACACTGCTTTCAGTACAGCTTCTTAAAAAATAATTACAAGGAATATTGAATGAATCATCTTAAAATAGCAAATCTAGGAGGGCTAAAACACCATGGAAGCCACAGAGCTAGCTGCTATATTATAAACACCCACACACGCGCAGGCACACACACACACACACACACACACAAACATCCAAAGAAATTGTAATGAAAACATGTCAGAGGTTGATATTTCAAGGTCAGAGTTCCATTTCTACATAATATGTGAAAGTGTTTTCATTGCTGTGTTAAAAGTGACTATTGACTCCCTTTATATGGATGTTAAAGAGGCAAATTACTGCATTTCATTCATTCATAAGTGGTGTGTACTTGAAAGTGCAACATTCAACTTTGCTGCTGTGCTGCTGTGCACCAAACATTTGCTGTAACACAGTTTTCAAGTACAGTGGAATTTTAAACTCAGTTTGTGCATCATGTGAAACCATATTTTTATGTTTAGAAGTTTTGCTCTGTTCTTTTATGTTTGGACAGCAGAAATAAAAACACTGTGAGGCACAGGGCCAGTCGCTAAACAAAGCGTACCACATTTTTGAAGTCCTGTTTACAGTTCATAAGACCCTTTGAATATGTGCAGCTTTGTTTGGGTCCAGAAATAAAGACAGCTTAACACCAGTGATCACTTACACATGAGATGAGTTCCCGTTAAATGCCAAATGAGTTCCAGAGAATGTTCACATGTTGGCAGGGTCTCATCACCACTATGCTGGAAGAAGTTGGGCCCCACACTGTCCCCATCATTATCAAACATGGTTGGTATTTGATACTGCCTCGCTGATTGTGTCACTCTTGCCAAACACGTGTGACATCTGAGCGATGCCTGCTGAGTATGACTGAGAATTTTACCTACTGCCATTTTTTAAGTCAAGAAGCAGCCCAAGTAGAAACAGGGGTGGCAAATGGGGTCATTTTGGAAAGCAAATTGTTCTATTGTACTCACAAATACACAGAACTTTGTACCCCATGTCATCAACTTATTTTCCAGAATGCCCATTCCTCCAAAATCAGGACATTATACAATATTTAACTAATTCAAATTCTCTCTTTTGTATCATCAGTTTCTTAAAAGTCCTATTAATGTCCTATTTTGTACTATGTGGTCACACAAACGAGATTTAAAAAAAAAAAAAAAAAAGTGAAATAACATCATCAAAAGAACTTAATCATAAACCATGAAGATCTGTGTTTTAATGGAAGGTAGAATTTAGGGCAGGATACAGGAGAATGAGCTTTGATAGGGGAAAGAAAATGTTTTGTGAAAGCTGGTCAAATGCATTTTGGGGAGTGCAGTGTCGGGACAAGAGGAGAAGGATATGCCAAAGTGGAAGATGAAGCAAAACAAGAAATGTTTGTTTAAAGTGTACTGCTGAACAGTACCATAGACAAGACAGAAAAAATAATCACTTAGAATTCAATTTTACTCTTCATTTTTTCCAGCTGGACTGGACACAAACCAGCCCTATAACCCTAAATGTCTGTCACTGACTGACTCACTGAGTCAGTGAGGGATGAAGGTGCACCATTGGTCAGCTGGCCCAGTGTTGGAATTTCCCCATTGGCTGTTGCTCTTTCAAAATGAATCCATTCAATTCAATTACGTCCTCAGGGAGAGCGTTTACAGCAGAGCCCCAAGCATAGCTCGCTCTCTGCAGGACTGAGAGTGAGCGCAGTCCTGAAAGAAGTTTTAAAAACACACATTTACTGACTGAAGCATTTCCCACAGAGGTTTCAAAACTGACAGGAGCACCACCCCGCAGATACAAGGAGATGTGACAGATCAATTTTACCAGACTGCACAGTAGCTAGCAGCTAGTTAGCATTGCTAGCATCATTAGACTAGCCGTGCCATGCTGTATGTAGCCCATAGAGTGTATAAAAATGAGGTGAAGCTGCAGTGTTTCCAGTTCAACAGCACAGTGTTGGGCAGGTGACAGATGTGTTTACTGTTTTTGTGTGCTCTTTTAACTTACCAGGTAACCATGTTATATGCTACTTCATTACACTTTCACAACAAATATAACTGGGACCACTACAGATAATTGCAGATGAACATTTAATATCCAGGTATTCACATTATAGACACTACCACTGACCTTCCATTATAGACACTACTGTGGACAACATTAAACACACTTACTATACATGACGCAGCCATATACTTGGTTTTGTTTTTGAAGAGACGGTCTATGGCATGACAAGATAAAATAATGATCAGTGTTCCGGAAATTGTTTTTGGTATATTGCATTGCGTGCACAACCACGGCAGGACAAAGCAATGCAAACCTTATCTGAGTAACAATTACATTTCAACCTCATAAACAGGAAACAAATCATTAGTTTGAATTTTATGGCTAAAATGTAACATGTAAAAACTAAAATCAACTCACTGCTAAATACTCAACAACAACAACAATAAAAATTAACAGCGTAATGTCAATATGGTAATCAATAATTAATAACAGTGATGTCACCTGTTCTCAATTAAATTGTTTATACTGTAAGCAGACTAGACAGGTACACTGCAAGTAAGGAATTTTTTGGCAGTAAATCTGCCATTACAGTACCAGAGAGACAGCACTGCTGGACCGTAGGATGGAGAGACTTCAGACACATTTGGGTTGGAGTCTGTCAAATCGATAACACCACCATGTGCATCTCTGCCAAATACGCTCCAATGACTGCATTAATGTCCAGTTTCAGACAGCTTGGGAAACTTCGCTACAAGTCATGTGAGCAAAGGAGTTGAACCTCAACCATCAAGTTATTAAACATGATACACTCTCTCATTAGTGGTGCAAAACGTTTTGGTCAGATGGTCCATCCATTATTTAAAACAGACGGAGGGCTGGAATACACTCTTCATAATCCAGGTCTATTCTGGTGCTTTAGACGAACACATTGTTTGAGAGATAAAGTCATGCAAAGCAGTGTTTGAAAGGTTGTCGTTGTGAATAACTGCGAGGACATGGTGAACCACTGAACCATTGTCTGTGTTGTGTCCTCTTGTGATGATATTCAGTTTTGCTGACAGTCCTTTCCTAAAACCCCTTTATCACCCATTCTCCCGGACATATTTTTGTCGCATGTCAAACGAAGGTCTCTCTCCTTCAGTCACAGGGATTCAACCTTCCAGATGCAGACATGCAAGTTTTCAGGTGTCATGAAAGAATGTTGCTTCAACCACCTGCCCCCTTCAGCGCAATGATGAGGAAAAAAGTTGAACATAAGAGAAGAGGTGAAACAATAACACACTGTCACCCGACTTGAGTGAGTGAGTGACTGAACTTGTTATTGAACTACGTAAAGCTGACAAATAAAAAAGGAGATGAAAACACAGTATGTCAGTTCTTCAATTTCATGCAAGACTGCCTTGCATCATTGCAGTGTATCCCTATAATAAAGAGCCTTTGCGTTCTGAATAGTGATTACCTCTCCTCCTTCAGTGTGCTACACAGCTGCTCATCAAGCATCTACTCCAAGGACTCTTCACATACAGCGGCAGTTCACACCTGACCTCAATCCAGTCATATGAGGACACCTTGATGTTTGTTTGCCTGCACATCTGTATGTTTGCTTATGTGCTAAACTAGCATTTGTGGAGCGTGAACGTGACATTGTGTACAGGTCACTGGCGACATATTAAAGAGGAAGCCACAAAAGCAGGTGTCTTTCTGTCTCGCTTTTGTCTTTGTCTGTGCCTTCCATATCGGCTGGGACACCTGTCACATGAACAGCCCTCTAGGGTATTCCGCCGTTAAAGAAAAGAGAAGGAGAAACAAAGTGGTGCAAGAGGAATTAGGCCGACAAGGACACCTGTCAGACTAGCAGGCAGGTTGCCCAACATGGGCTTGCAACTGCGAATGTGATCAATATTGGGCTGACGTTGTAGACAGATACACACACACCACCACCACACGCATACCCTAAGCCACAACTATCTCTACTCCCTGATTACCCTAACTCACTTATTTGCGTGTCCACTTATGCCAGCAAGAAAAATGTCCTGCATCAGCATTGTGCCGCTGGGCTGTGTTTGCCATTAGGCTTTTGATTGCATTATGGGACATAAGCATGATTGATGCAAGAGGGGGAAATGGAGACGCTGCAGACAGAGTGCACCTCCACACATAAATCGATCTACTTGCAGACTGATCATTTTGATCATTACTTAAAAGACTTGACTTAACTTTGTCAAAATATACACTGGAAACTATATAAGAAACACATATGGTACATATCCGTGTTGACTAGATGATTGACAGCCTTCATGCACTCATTCCGATCATTAGCCCTAGTAGCCCACATACCCAAAATATTGCTGGGTGAAAGTTATATCAACATCCGCAGCCCATGTTAATCCAATGTTAGTTTACCTATTCTAAACAATAGCATGATGGCTTGCATGTTTTTGTGGTTTGTCACAGTAGTTTTGGTGCCACTTCTTGTTTCACCTTTTTCTTTCTAGAAGAGGCAACATTAGCTTATCTGCTGATCTGCTTCTGTTGGCTCTGTTAAATGTTTGTTACTGCATTGGTGATAATCCACTTACTATGATGTGTGGAACAATAATTCTAGCACTTGAGTTCCACCCAAAATGTTTTGGCAGTGCGCCACTTAGCTGTAGCATGCCGATAGCATGCTAATTGATATATACTCACTAACCCTGGTTACCCATACTAACAAAATGTTGCTGCTGTCATTATTATTTAAATATGTGCTGTTATCCCTTTATTTTAACAATATTGCATCTCCTCCACCTCCTTCCCTTCTTTGTGATGGTCAGCTAGAGCACTATGCATGTATTAAAGAACTGTTGTTACATCCAGGTAAGTAAAATATATGCTTAAATGGAATGCACTATACTGTATATAAGAGGCACCGAGAGTTTATCCACCCATGATTTTTCCTTGGCCCATTTTTGGGGCTGACCTGTATTTGTTAATACCGACCACACCACTGGTCATTATCAGAGACCTGGCTACTGTCTTTGATTAAATATGGTACATCACTTACAAGGACATAAAATTATTGAAAATCAAGATGCTGCTATAGTGCAATAGGCCAAGCGCCTAATTTAACTTCTGAAGAGGAGTGTATGTAAACTGTAGAGGGGATAATATAGCAATCATCTCCTTTCTCGTTGCATAAAGATGCCTTAATATACTTGTTGGACTGACTGCATGGCATTTTTACCTACACAGACAAAAAGTTATTGTCGGAGTTTTTAATTTTTTTTTACAAAAAGTAAAAATGAAGAGCAGCAACACAAGATCTTAATCAAAGCTAAACTATTTTTGATAGCCTTCGGCCCTATATGACGAATGGTGCCTTAGGATAGAGTTGCACTATAAGAAATGGTCCAGCATAAAAATGTCTCCTAATAATCCCCTTGTAGAATCATTAATTAATGGCCTGTTTAACGGAGTAAGGAGTAATTTACTATTATAATATGGCATTTGCCCTTTGAATTAGGCTTGGATTGCTGAGTCAGAGCTTCAACGTTGTTACTGCCTTAGCACCCTCCTCAGGGCTGGGTCTACAGTTGATGACCACAACTGATGACTTGGTTGTGCTGTTCTTGGCATCTGAATTTCTATTTCTTAGACCTAACATAGGGATTACTTTCATATCACTTCTGATTAAATCAGATATATGCCTGATGCTCTGTTGTTCTTTCTTTCTCATGATAGCCCTGTCACATCCACTCATCTTTGCCATTTAATTCACTGCAGAGATCCAGATGTAGATCCTAGTTTTGTTCTTACAGCTGCAGCTAAGCATTAAGCACATTGTCATCTCGTTTGTAGAGATTTGGTCACAACTGCATTTGAGTTCACAACAGAATACTCTATACCCCCATCCTCTACCAGCCCCCACCCACCCTCTTCTCTGTCGTTTCCTTATCAGTGTCAGTAGGAGAGAAATGACAGGCTGATGTTCTGGAGTCATCCAGACACGCTCTAGTGGATGGGCTTTGGTGTAATGAGTGACAACTGCATGCAAGTCAGCCACGGCAAATCAACAGTGAAAACAGAGAGAGCTGATCAGTAGGCCTAATGAAAACCACTGGTCCTGTAAGTCCCTGGCTAATGGGCCAGACAGACACACACGCGTGCACGCACACACACACACACACACAGAGAGAGAGAGAGAGAGAGAGAGAGAGAGAGAGAGAGAGAGAGAGAGAGAGAGACAGAGGGAGGGAGGGAGAGAAGGCACAGCAAAGTCAGAATGGATCCAATCCAAGGTTATTGGCCTTGCTAAAAATATTGTGAAATTCCACAGTTTTTTGTCGTTGCTACTACTTGACCATGTAAAGCTCAGAGAAAAAGATGGACCTTTTAAAATAGCAGAATATGCCTGTGCCAAGGCTCAAGGGAACTAGTGTACCCATTAATAATTCATGGTCAGACAATAAGAAAAAGACAGGTTGTCAGTTACCAGATTTTTTTTCTTAACAGTGTGAAGATGCAGGATACTAATTGCTGCAGGGGAGGGCAACTCTTTACTTTTTCTCCATTCTTTCCTGATGGCACATCCGGCCAAACCATTCTTTAGTTCCCCCAGGCAGAGCTGGTGGCAGACCAGGGTCATTAGTAACCGTCTGGACATCCTCCCCAAACAGCACCCCCTATGGGAAAACCACCCAATATTAGGCAATGCGCCTATCATATTGTATTTCCCCTAACCTGATGATGGCTGACACCTCTGTTGACAAGTGTAGTCTCAACGCCCCCCGTGCCCCAGTCCTGACAATATCCTGAAAATCCTGGACACCTTGTCTGAAACACCTCTTCAGTCACCCCTCAGAGGCTGGCTGTGGTATGGATGGAGAGAGGCAGTGAGACAATGAAGGAAAGACTATGCCTGCAAAGGTCTCTTAGCAGCTCTTTGTGCATGCACTTTGATACACATGAGACAGACGAACAGTAAATAACAGGGAGCTTTGTGAGAAGTATTCAGTTAGAAAGAATCTGGAAGGTCATAGTACTGAGATAAGGTGAGTCCCGTCTTCTTTACTGTCACCTTTCATGGGGTTGCATCAGATCATCTTTTTGGAAATGACATTGGTTTTATTTAGACTTCTGTTAGGTATTCAGTCGAGAGTTATTCATGTGAGACACATGCACCATGCTGTCCATGTTTGTATTTGTGACTATATTCTTAAAAAAATTACAGACTATTTGATTGAAGATGGCAAGGCCTATATAGTGCCATTTAATAAAGGATGATGTATAATGGTGGTGGTTCACAAGTACATTTAAGCTGTGAGTAATGATGTTATTTTCTCACTTGTGTGGGTGCTAAAAGGCAAGAGAACTCACTTGCACTAAACGAGTAGTGCAAATAGGTGGTGCAGCAGTGGAATTGTGGTTTGTAACCAGCTTCTGGCCGAACTAAGTGGTGACTATCTGTAAGGGGAAACTACTGATCCTCTACTTATCCCTGCTGATGCCTCTCACTAAATGTAAACGGGCAGGAATCCTATCAGAGCGAGGCATGTAGCGTAACAGTGTGCGATCTGTGTGCCCACCAGCCCAACGTGAGTGTCTACTCCAATTATGATTCAATTTGCTATCTGGAGTGTGTTAGCCTGCTTGAGTTTTCGCTTGTTTGGTGCCATAAGGTAACTGGCTCAATTATAAGCCCTCATTGAAAAGGAAATGCCTGGATGTGAACTGAATTGCACCAAAGAAAGATAGTAAGAACAACTAAAAAAAGAAAGGATTGTTAGAAAATAGAGAGATATTGAGGGTGGGGGGTGGGGTCAGTGTTGTGTCAGAACTAAACAAACGCACCCTTCTCAAATGCATGAGTCAGCATGACTCATATTAATGATTTCCTGGCATATGATTCAGAAAAAGAGAGAATATTCTCTGTACCTGGGCACGTTGTCAGAGCTGCCCCGGCGGTGTGATGCTTGCTCCTTCTGTGGGCACTTAGCCAACATTTGCATTTATTTATGCCGAAGCTCGCTCATCCAACAGGCCCCATGATATCCTGCCAGTATTAGAAATCTCTGCTGCCTCACGACTTGGTGCAAACTTCCATTCTCACCTCAAGTCCCCTCACTGAGACATGAGTTGAATGATGCATGATCTCCTAACCTTACACATACATTATACATACATAGTATATTCCATTTATATTACATTGTAACAAGACACGTATGATTTTCAATTCATTTCACTTTTCTTGTTGACCTATGGTTTTTTCAAATTGAATACAAAATGCAGTTTTACCATATTTTATAAGATGCTTTTTGGAAGCAGTCGCAACTGGCTCAGCTTAACTCATGGAAAACATTTTAGTACAGAAAAATAGTAATATATGATATTAAAGTTCACTGCTTTAATGTTTGATTAGACATAGTACTTCCTATTTATGTTAGAAGGCGTAACATATTTACCCATTCTTTCATCAAGGTGTTGTCTCTGCACTTTTTTCTAATCCTTTAATCGCTATTTTTGGTATGCTATACTCAAATTACCATTATTTTAAATAGATCCATTTTTTCTAAAGGGGAAATGCTGTATTATGTTTTTTTGGGGTTTTTTTTACCTTAATTTAGTTATAATAGTCTTTCTTACAACTATTGTGCATTGTATATAACATAGCCTCAAAAACCTGGCCCAGCTCCATGATAAATGTATAACTTGGCTCGCAACTTCAATTAAACAGCAATATGACTGGAGGTGTAAGCAGATGGCAAATCCGTGTTAATTGGCAATTGGAGAATGTAGACAGGGTTAATGTCGAGGTTGTAAAGATCATTACAAAAATATGATTTGCTACAGACTGCTGGATATCTGATCAAAAACATAATTACTGGTGTCATCCAATGGAAAGGTCATACTGACCCACTGAGTGGTGTTAACTTATGTTCCTTGCAATCATCTTACTAATGAAATGGAAACAGAAAGTCTTCAGCTGACAAAATGTGATTATTTCAATATATGCAGAAATGTTAATTCATATGCTATCACTTTTCCATCAAGTAGTTACCTCTTTAAAAGCAATCGTCACTTCATGATTGTTTTACACCGTATTACAATTACCATATTTTATAATTTGATCAAATTACCCTCAAGCAAGGCTGTGCAACTGAGGAAGTCCTACATCTCATCTTAACTCTGAAGCTCAGAATGAAACTGTACAGGGCCTCAGAATGAAACTGTACAGTGTAACATATAATCAGAGCAAAACATCAAGTGTAAGAATGACTCAAGTGTAAATAGAAGATTTCCTCCCGTCCGGTCTGGACTTGAAGTTTTGGTTTTTGTCACATTACCTGCCATGTAAATAGAGCCCGGTGTCACAACATGTGAAAGAACATTGTGTCACGTACAAAGCACAGATCCCATACCTATCTGCCTTTCTTCAGTCTTCTCCTGTGTGTCTGTTTAGCTATTGCAAACATGCACACGTGAGGGAGGAAGAAGTCCCCTTTCCTGGATTCACATATTTACAGTACTTCTGTTTTAAGTCGCCGTATCATCAGAGTTTCCATGCCTACAGGGTCTCCTTGTTCTCTGTAATTGCTTTCACTTCCATTTGCCCAGCCAGCTCTTTGTGATCTGTGCAGGATGTTGCCCGTCATCATCTCAAAATCCCAAAATAAACGGCCATACTTTCTTCTCCACGGGCCCATCTCTGAGGATGCCTCACCAACAGATGTCCAGGGATTACCCCCATCCCAGTGGAAAAGCATAGGCTCTGTTTGCGTTTGAGGGTTTGCTTTACTCGCTCGAAAACGTCAGGTATTTTTAGACGAGACTGTGCAGAAAAGCCGAATAAGTGGGCTGCGCAGAACATGCATCAACACACCGGATGTTTTCTGTTCTGACAGCAGGTGATGCCTCATCCCACCAGGCTTCTGCTGCAGTATGGCTCAGCTTGATCTGCTTCCCAATTGTGTATGTGCTGTATGAATGGGACTGGACCAATATCAACAATTCAGGATCATTTATTCTACTTGCTTTCTAAATCAAGCTTTTCTTACAATTATGGTCACTCTACTGCTGTCTCTTAGCACAGCGGTATCTACCTCTTCACCTCTTTCTCTATCTGTTTTAAAAGCCCTTCTGCTTGTCAGTTATTCTATTCCCACTCCCTGACTCCCCGCCATCTGGCTATCAGATGTATTGATACAGATTAGCACTGTAGAGACACACATTAAGTCATAAGAGAAAATGTAGTTAACCCTCTCTCACATGACAATCCATTTCCGCCAAGTTCCTCTGCAAACTATTTATGTTCTCCGCCTCCCACACACCTATTAACCTTTTGTTTCACTCAATTGGATTTGCAAATGATTCTCTTGTGAAGGCAAACCCTGAGATAAATTCTCCATTGGACTGAGGTAATTGTCTATCGATGGAGATGTAGCGGTTTGAAGTGGTAGCTTGCGTGCCGCTGTGAAAGAGGATGTATGAGTGCGTGTGATAACACATGCTACACGCACAAGCACATAATCACTCATACTCTAAGGACTGCTGCCTCAGTTAAATGAGAGACAGGCTGAAAGAGAGGTGACAGCGTCCAAGCCAAGGTGACCCTCTTAAATCTGTCAGCTGCTCGTAAGTGTATGCACGGTTGGGAGATACAGTGGGCTCCAGAGACAATAGGGTGCCCACTAAATGTGGTTCCATCCAGGGACGATGACATGTGCATGCAGCTCTGAATAAAGCTCTTTGTATACTGATGACGTTTTTATTTTCAAGGCTCAAACTGCAAATTCAGTATAGTTTACAATGCTGCTATGTTCTAAATGAATATATGAATGTATATTGATTAAAAATGTGTGAAACACAACCTTTTACCATAAAATGGCAAAGGGTTGTGCACATCTGCAGTATATGTTATTGTATGTACTGGGCTTACAGTTAATTATAGTTATTATTGAATTGTTTCTATTGAGTTACAGTGGCTTACAGCAAGAGTTTGACATTTTGAGGAATACACTTATACACTTTCATGCTGAGAGTTAGATGAGAAGATCAATAACAATCTCATGTCTCATGTTTGTTGGGTAAATAAAGACTACAACCAACAGCTGCTTAGCTTAGCTGCTTCCATTCAATAAATAGTCCAGCACCCCTGTAAATCCACAAACTTGTGATTTTTACATTTTGGTTATTGTATAAATGAAACAAATGAGACATAATAAATAAGTAGTTCTTTAAAGCTACAGTATGACACATCTAGTTGTGACTGGTTATAATTTGAATGATTTCTGTATTTCAACTGTATTCTTTCTTATACCTTTAATCATCTTTTGGCCTCAGATTAAACTATTATGGTTAGAAAGACAGGTAAAAACAAGATATTGCCACTTCATTACAACCACAGAAAGCCATTCTCTGTGTCTGAATCTTTCTAAGTGAATATGGGGATTAAAAGTGGCCTAATATTAATGTGCTTCCAGGGCCTCCCAGCTGAGCTCCGCTCTTAACACAGTCATAAAGACATATATTTACCTTCCTTAGATGTAATTAAAGTGCTCATCCACTGGGACCGTAAGACAAGCCTGCTCTCTCTGATATGCAGCTAATTGAGACCACTGTCTTGTAATCCAAAGGTCACAGGTCGCTCTTCCCCGCCTTGCAAAGAGCTCCTACAGTGCAGCCACAGCTACTGGGAGTCATCCTTCAGGTATAGGTAGCACTGTGTTGACAGAGAGATGAAAATATATTCAATGAACCGTAACACCTCTGGGTCAATTTCACTGACGTGGTTGTCCTTGGGTTGTTGTTGAGGGAGGATTCTATAAATGGTGGTACTTTTTCTTTTTCTTTGTCTTTGCTTATCCCTTTTTCCACACTTCGAAGCCAGTTCCTCTCTCTTTTCCTCTCACTCAACGTTACCCCCCACTGGCAAGAGTGCTTGCTCTTTCCTCCAGTTGCTCTGAGCAGACTAATTACAATAACTACACCTGCGGGATCCATTTTTTGGTTTGACACTTTGGGTAATAGAGAGCAGCAATAAACCGCTGTGATTCATTGTTCACTGCAGTCATGTGACATGATGGGAGTTTGCGCTCCCTGCCCACTTAAATGTGTGCAGGTAGACATCTACTTTTTGTTTTTCTTTTGTTTTTAACTGCAGGCATTATTACAATAATAAACAATGTTATTTAGTGATTTTCTTTTTTTCAAATCTGCCTTAGTGTCTTTGTTTTCAGCCGAAATTAGCGATGAGCAATCAAAAATCAAAGAATACACAATTTAATATCATCAATGGTTGTTCAATAAAGCAGAGATGTTATATAATATCTCTCCCTAATGACATTGGCCGATGGGTACACTAATGTGCTCCATAATTGTATGCACTGAGTAAACAACACCAACTGAGAAATTAGCCAGAGGAGCGCATAAACAAAATGTGTCCCTAAGCTTGTTAGCCCACCTTCTATCACAAACTAATTACAGCAAAGTTCGATTTCTCCATAAAAAAATGAAAGTGTGTCCCTGGAATTACAAACATAATAGTCTCTGTGAGTGACACCTGCCAGCAGACAAGGCATCTGTCTGCATTTCCATTAACGCTGATTCTTCAGGGCAAGGTTGCCTCCTCTCTGTCTGTTGTATGGACTCACCTTCCTTTGTCCTTTAAAGGGGATAAAAAAAAAAAAATCAATGCTGCTTTATTATGGCGCACAGTAAACACATAGGGTTGTGAGTGCCTTACAGTGAGGAGGGCCTCGTGAGCATATCTGGATGAGATCAATACATTGCAGCAATAAAACATATAAAAAGTCAGCAAATTCATCATTTCGTGTGCAAACTCTTGTTGAAAATGCCTGTTTTGGTTCATTGATTTATACAGCTTGAGTGCTTATCATTACATGTCAATTACAGCTTTGGAATAAAGTAATGTTGAAAAAACAGACCTCTGCAGTCGCCATTTTCCACAGTCATCTTCAAAGGGGATTTGATTTGGCTTTTCCTACGGTGGTTCAGAGGTCCCGTTGTATCCACTGAGCCACAGTTGAAGAAACTTCTTGGTAACGGGTTCCCGCCCTAGGAAATGAAAGCGGTGAAAGGAATCACCTCTTGAGTGAAGACAGATAGGGAGTGGAGAACGTAAGAAGTGTGCTGTCAGGGTTTAGGACACTTTATATCATGGCTCTTTAACCTTTGTGTCGTCCTCCCGGGTCAAATTGACCCCGTCTGTTTTGACTGTTCCTTCTTTCCTTCCTTCCTTCCTTCCTTCCATCTGTCCTTCCCCACTCCCTCCTTCTCTTTTTCTTTCCTTCCTCTCTCTTTCCTCCCTTCCTTCTTTCCTTCCGCCATCCTTCCTTTCCTTCCTCCTTCTCTCTTTCTTCCACCCCCTTCCTTCTTTCCTTCCTCCATCCCCATTTCTTCCTTCCTTTTGTCCTTCTTTCCTCCCTCCCTCCCTCCTTCTTTCCTTCCCTCCTTCCTTCCTTTCCTTCCTCCCTCCCTCCTTCTCTATTTCTTTCCCCCTACCTTCCTTATTTCCTCTGTCCTTCTTTCCTTCCTTCCTCTTTTGCTTTCTCCCTCCTACCTATCTTCCATCCTTCCTTCCTTCTTTCCTCCATCCTTCCTTCATTCCTTTCCTTCCTCCTTTCCTTCCTTCCTTCCCTCCTTCCTCCTTTCCTTCCTTCTTCCTCCCTTCCTTCCTTGACTCGAGGACAACAGGAGGGTTAAGATCAAGCAGCCAGTGTCAACCCTATTCTTATACTGTGAAAGGCAACATTTAATTTGTCTACAGATCTGATGTTTTCACATAAGAACATATGGAAATGTTAACGGCCAAGTTATTTAAATAGCACATTTATTTTTCTACAGACCTCGAGCAGCAGCGTGACCTCTTGGTGAACAACATTGCCTTCAGTTCCTGAAACCAGTGTGAGTCTTACTGTGAGTCAGTCGGCATGTTCAAGTCCTCTTCAGCAAAACACCTACCCACTGCCTTATTATAAGCTGTTCTAGGTATCTGCCTGTAAAAGGGATATATCAGCCATCATCATCGGTGGGGGTGGTGGAAGGAAAAGGACATATTCTACCTACAGGGAATCAAGGAATCACAAAAATCATTTTGTGGAGGATTTATTTTCTGGAGACTTAAAATGTATGCACCAAATGTTATGATAATCCATTCCATAGGTGTCAAGATGTGCCAATAATACGTTCTAATGAAATACTGTATCTTCATATGAACTAATATTAATTTCCTGATCTATTATTATATAAAGAATGGGGAGAAACATTATTTTATAGTGTTTCAAAGCTATAGTTCTGGCAAGATATGTGTCCAATGCAGCATACTTATGTTGAAACTGCAGCTTGAATTAATAGAATTAGTCACTCATCTAAAGCACAATTTTGGGCACTTACCTACTTTCCATCCACAAGATGCAGATCCACAATCTCCGGCGCCCAAGGACATCAGCTGCCCTGTTAAAATCTCCATCTGTCCAATCCCATCTGTGAAGAAACAAAGATTTGCTCTCTGCTGGCTCACAGGTGAACTTGACCGATGATCAAGGTGAGCAACCACCTGCACTGACAGTCGGGCTGAAGAAATATTTCAACCAAGAATCAAAGTGTTTCTCCTGAATGAGAATAATATTATAGATCTCAAGAAACTGTACTGTGAAATGACTGCTAACCTGCACTTGCTACTTACAGACAATCAATACTATTTTTCTGAGATGTCACCTCATCTGCTACAGATAAAAATTGCCACACATCCAAAAAGAATGTTTTGTAACACAACGACTTATCTTTTTTATTTTTAAATGATATGAAAGTGTATTTCCATTGTATTTTCCATGTGAAATAGAACCAATTTACCATGGTCATTACTAATCTGTATTAGGATTGTGCTGAAAAGATAAAGTGCCACGAGGCATTTTTTTTTTTTCTAATGTCAGCAACGTGCCAACATGGGGACAGTTCATCAAATATTCCTCCTAAAGTCATAGTTCCACTGACTAAGCGTTATGACCTTTTTAATTCAACTGACTAATCCAGCTATGACACTGTATCGTTCAGCACTTTTTCCATTCGGTGGGCAAAGCCAAAACAATGACAACACTGTGCAGGAAGAAACCATCTGGCCTCCAATTTAGTGCATTAATATCTTATTGAAAATAACCAAAGCATAGCATTGTTTATTTTAACTTCCAGCCGTATGTCCCATTTAGCCATCACCTGTCAACCCCATGCAAACTTGTCTCGTGCACCCATGTTCAGTGTCGATGACGATCAGCAGAGGGGCTTTTAGACTTAAATTGTGGAGGCAATCTAGGCATCTATGCCTGTCTAAACGTCTCTTTTTTTCCCCCCAAAGTGCTTTGAGAACAAAGCACAAGATGCATTTATGTCCGTGTGAATTACTTTATGAATTCCTAGCGAAAAAAATATCCCTGTTTGCTCTGTATTCTGTTTTTAGCTTTTAAGCTTTCAAGTGTGGATAGATCTCAACTCCTTTGTTGTCAGTTCTTTTCCACTCAGCAGACCCGGAGCTGTAATTGTGCCTGTTAGACAGAGAAAGTCTTAAGAAGTTCAACAAAGTTGCTGTCATGGTGTAAAAAACGAGTGACTCATTTACTGTACATTTATTGACTCATGTACATGTGCTGTGGATTAAAGTGGAGACTGGAACATGGCCTGAAGAGTTTTTTCACTCACAGCAACAATCGTACACATCTTATGAACTACTTTCCACAAGAGCCAACAAAGACTGTCCCTTAGGGAAAATGACTTGAATCATGTTATCCTAGATTTTTTTTTTTTTTTTTTACATCACATTAAAGTGTTATGTAGACTTATAGGACCCGGGGAGATGTAGATTTAGCAAAAATATTCTCTTGATCATTGCCTTTGAATTTTACACACTTGGTTACATCAAGTTTAACTGTTTTGTTATAATCACCAGTATCTGGTCTAAAAACTGTATCAGAAATGTAAAAAATAGTTCATAACAGTCTTATGAATGTTTCCAGTTTGACCAGGAACACACGAAATCCTGCATGTAAAATGAATCAAAATATGCTGGTGAGAAGGTGGGTCAAAACTTTGGCTTACAACAATTTATCGCAACTTTATCACCAGGCAAGAATGTTGATGTTGGCGATTCTGCAAATTCCTGTATTACATTCAATGATAACATTTTTTACTTTTTTTAGTTTTTAGGGAAATATCACATGGTGAATTGACTACAGTTAAGGTAATGGTAGGTTTAGGCACCTAAAATACTAGATTATGGAAAGGTTGTGATTACAAATTATCAAAAATGTTAATTGTTGGAATACTGGTAAATACTTTCTCTCATATTTGCTTCTATGATCATAAACAGAAATATGTATTATGTGCAAAAGTGTTGTTTGCTTAAAGATGTTTTTCAGGAAGTCACGCCTGGCGGACGTGACTGCAAAACGAGGACTCAGCAGTTACACGCGTCAAAAGAGGAACTGCACCCTAACCGCGACTTCCACCGAAGCCAGACGAAATTGCTTAACTTGTTCTTGTGTGGCAGTGTGGCAACTCCTATGTAACTAGGGAACGTCCTAATCTTAATAAATAAGCAAGGGGTCGCAGAGATACGGCAGAGCGGGGTAGGAGATTGTAACTCTAAAGTATCTCTACCGTTCTCCTTGCAAGAAATAACTCTAACGCTGTGTCTTGTCTTCCTTTGTCTGATATTTATGATGTTTTAGGTTGTCTGAACCTGACATTAATTTCAGGACACAATTTCCTGGTGATATGGGGCACGGATATGGGGCACGTTACTTCCTGCATAGGCACTAACAATGTTGGCAGTGAAAATCATGAGGTGCAAAATTGTCCAAAATGATTGGAAAATATGATAGAATTCCTGGAATACTGGCCTGTTGTAAAGCCAATGCCTTCCTAGCGTCGGCCAGTGTATTTAATGATGTACTATCCCCACTAAGTCCTGAGAAACATATTGTATGTGTTTTTTTTGGTTTGCTAGATGTTCAGCTTTCATCACCAGCCACTTGTTTATTTCAGCTGTCCACCACTTTTTTTTTAGTACATTAATGAAATCAACACAGTGTTTTAAACATGTCTGTACGTCCGCACTCGAACATCAACCCACCAGGTCTGCCTCTGACTCCTGAAAGTGGAGTCTGTTTGTCAGGAAGTGAAGTTTTAAGCCCTGCGGAGGACCAGACTGGAGCCTCGTGGCAGCTCCGCAAAAGGGAGCTTTATTTTTAGCAGTTGAACAACAGGAAGGAGAAAAGGAGGCCAATTCTACCTGGCAAGATATGTAGGAATGATGACATCGGCTCAGTGGAGTGTAAACTGAGCATGGGGAGGTTGGTACAGTTTGATAGTTTGAACACTGTTGAGGGAAAGAGGAGGTGAAAAGTGAGGTGAAGAGAGAAAATAGACAGTGGAGCAGAAACAGAGGTCCAACAGCATCGGACAGAAGTCAGAAAGAACCTCCGATGATCAACCACAGGAATGACCTACTGTATAGATTTCTCAGGGTTCTTTAGCAAAGGTGGGAAGTAGCATTCAATAAGTGCAGTTAAAGTTCAGGCATACACATTTTATACACCAGCTCATACTGTAACCCCGGTCAAAGTCATATTCTGGAGAAGCTATTAATTTCTCTTCAAATATCAAACACAATTGTTCCTGTAAACAGCAAACAGAAGGGCAAATATTACTAGGAAAACATAATGTAGAGCCAACAAAAGGCCATCAGTAAACAACAAGAGGTTTAAATGTTTAGCATTGCAGATAATATCAGCATATATTAAGTTTGCTATCATGTCTGAATTTATAATAAGAATATGACCTTTTTACTGACTGTTGGCATTCACATGTACATAATAGGACGTGGAATACTTGCATATCAAAGTAACATCAGAAAATTAATATGGATATTAACAAAATGAACAAAGTCACAAAGCCAGAGAGCCTGGCCTTTAGTGTGTAGGGCAAACATGTTTTTTACCACTTACAGATGACTTTATACCAACAAGATACGTGTGTCCTGCATCCTAGTGACCCACATCGGTCTGCACTGTGGTGATAGCAAATACTCATTTGTTTTAATTCAGGATACTCAATGAAACTGATCACATTTTTTCTAATGCTCACATTTGGAGATTTTCTCCTAGAGCACGATTAGCCCATTACATACCAATAGAGACATCTAAGTGAAATAGCTGTAATATGTTTTTTTTGTTTTTTTATATTGTGAGAAACCTTGGACCTCTGTTCCCAACAAGGCTTGTGTACATATTGAAGTGTAACTGTGCTGACTGCCCTCAGTAAAACTACTGAAATCTCAAACTTGGCTCAGTGTGTCATTGCTGGTACTGTACACTGGAGATACGCCTCGTCTCAGTGAGTGCTGCTTTTCAGAGATTCACTCAGGAACCAGAAACATTGAATTCAATGTTTGTCTCATGACAGGCTGCAGATACTGCGCCTGCAGGGTTTGGCGAGGCGGGCTAATGTGGCTTTGTTGTTATAGCTGTGTTGTTCTGAGTATTGGCGTGTTCGTGTATGAAAAGACATGAACTGCCAGGCAACACGTCAGCATTCACCTTTATGTAAAATACTACAGTACATGCTCTCAGTAAACTGTTTACCCAGATTCTTATATGTCAACCAAGATATGGTAATAGCACCAGCAGAGTGAGAAACAACCTATAGGGTTCCCCAGGTCCTTTGGCAAAGACTGGAAAGAGCATTCAATAAGTGCAAATAGAGTTCAAGCATACACCAGCTCGTAACCCCAGTCAAAGTTCTATTCTGGAGAATATCAATAAACATTGTGTTTATAACAGAAGGAATGAATTGCACCCTGGCTTTGAACTGTTCGAGGTTGGCAGAGTGAGTATGGAAGAATTCAGTTTGACATTCAGCAGCCCACAACGTGTAGTTTAAAACACACGGTGCAATAAGTATGCTCTCAATCCTAAGTGATCACAAAAGACAAGCATCATCATCTTAGCCTACATTTCAGTCCTTTGTGTTCTGTCTGAAACACCTGTATCTCGTGCAACCCACTGCCAGGTCCACCTCCACCCGCCCACCCTTTGAAATACTGCCAGCACTTTAAATGCAAATAACATATCAGGCTGAAGTATACAGCAGCCTGTTTAGGAGGCATTTTTGTAGATAGAGATTAGTGAATAATTTAATGGCAAATCCAATCTGCGAGTCACAGGGGTGGCATGAGTGTGTGTTAACTTGACTTACAAGGCAGTGCTGCAGGGGAAGGCCTTCTCTTCTTTTCATTACAGAGGCCAGATTGGGAAATGAATCAGGCTCTGCATTCATTAGTGTGCACGCAGAGGCGTGATTACGGCACACAGACCTCCAATTCCTCACCTGTCAGGATTTTCTCACAGGGAAGTATTCATCAAGGAGAGAAGGAATGTTCCCCCTCATAAACACCTTTGATTTCAGCTTTCTCCAAGTATGACAACCATTAGCAGTTAAGTGGCATTAGGTGCAATTAAAAGAAATGATGGGGAGGTAATCACAGGGCGCCCAGAGCTATCACCTTCACTGATGTGTCTGAAATACGCATAAGGAGAAGAAAGCTGTGGGTCTGGACCAGGTTCAACCTCTAATTAAGAGAGAATGCCCCCAGTAACTCAGGTGTCACAGAAACAACTTGATGGATAAAACCTCAGGGGATGAAAGGTCAAACTAGAGACTCTATAAATCAAGATAGTATATTGTATGTAGACATAGCCTAAGAATATTACAAACATCCCTCAAGCAGACTTACCAGCCTCAAGTTCATAATATTATATGGCCTTTGATTTTACTCTCTTATATTTTTAAGAAAGCTTCTCATCTCTCACGGAGATCATTTTAATAATAGCCTTTGTGAATCTGAACGCATAATGAGCTAATTAACAAACATCTGATTTTCCACAATTCTTTCTCCACTTTTGTATTTTTCTTTCTTCAAAATGTTATCAATAAATAATGTTGGCGGCATCAGAGAGCGTGACTGAAATGCAAATGAGATTTGGTTTAACTCCCATGTTCCACTGTCGGTTTCTGGTCTTCCAGGGAGTTATTTTGGAGGCAAAATTGGGTCACGACTCACAAGGTGTTATTTTTAAACATCAGCCCCTTTAGCCAGTGTCTGAGCCACAATAAAGTCAGCCAGGCTTGATTTGCATTTTTTAAAAGGACAGCTTGGAGATTTGGTGTATTTTCTTGGTCCTATTCCTGTCTTCTTTACTCCCTGCTCAGATGCAAGTTATTTCAAGAACATGGACAGAAGCAAGTTGTTGTGTCTGGCTTTGCTCAGATCCATTGTGATGTGGAATGAGACAGATAGCGCTTGAAGACACTCAGTGTCTGAACACCCTCGCTCTCAGCATATTGAAGCGAAAGTGGCTGACTCGGATGCTTGCATGCGTCACACAGGCGGGCTTTAATTAGTTTCCCGGTTCCATGTTAAAATCCTCGCTGTCTATATTTGGATGTTGAAACACTTCTCATATTTGTTCTGCAGTTTAACTTCACCATTAGTGTTTGGCTCTGGTGACTGACCACATTTTGGCATTGGGTAAATGATATGAGAAAAAATTACTTATAAGGCCGCAGTAGGCGTGTGTGTCGCTGATGGCTTTTCCACTTGACCCCTTTTCCATTGCAGAGTTTGACAGAGCCAGTATTTAATATTCTGCTACTATTCTGGGCCTTTGAAAAATCCAATTAGGCTCCTGAATTTACTGGATTATGACACGACCATTTGGGATTTAAAAAGCGTCGGTTCAGTCTTTGTAGCGGAATTATCATAGATATTTTAGGGGGGGAGAAAAATTTAATTGATGCACTATTTGTGTGTGAAAAAACTTAGAATAAACTACGCATTTGCCCCTCTGTTGTGATCACAAATGCACACATCTTTTTTTTACTGCAATTTTTGAAATATCACAAATGAGAAAATGTGAGCAAATTTTGTCAGTACTGAGACACCGGGTGAACTGTGAACTGCAATGATGTTAGGTGTCTGTAAGATGTGTTCAGAATCTTATATTTGCTCAAGAATTCTGTGACAGAAATCGATGCAACTGACTCCGTGGAGTTAACTGTGTACTTCTACAGCTAATAATCGAAGCTTGTGAAGCGCAGTTTCAGGAGCGGGAACACACCCCAATTACACCCCTTCCGGCTCCTATATAAACCAGCCTAACCCTCTTCCCCCTCTTCGCTCGTGTATTCGAGTTACCCCCCCCCCCCCCCCCCCTCTCTTTCTGTTCTTCTCTCCTTTCTCATAGGTTCCAAGGGGGTCCTCTCTGCCCGGGCGCAGCAGCGGATCCTTCATACGGCACAAACGATTCATTCAAATCTTGTTAATAAATTTGTCAAACGTATGTCATTGGTGGTGTGGTCCTTGCTCGTGAATACTACCTACATCCAAGGAGAGTAGTAAGAGTTTATTTCTATCAACATCACAGCGTGCCCTCAGAATGATCCCACAGTTACTCAATGAGATAATTCATTCAGTAGTACACTTAATTATGCTGTTTGTTTCGCACCTGCTCATGGTAACATACACACACTAATGTCATTCCGTTCTGTAAATGTATGCCATCTTGCTTCAAGGATTGCCTTCAGACATTTTTATGGAGGCACTGGTAGGGAAAAGTGTGACCCACATGTTGTTAACATCAGTCTCTGTGTTACACTGCACATCCAATTTACACCTTCAGATGTTTTGTTTTGAAACAGTATTGCTTTTACATTGCCAAGGCAAATGGCAAATTAGGAATCATATTGCGGGCGACTGGCTGTATTTGTTCTCCACTGCATTCTGAATTTCATCTGCTGTGCTTGAATGATGCCCCCTCCCCCCAACCCACCCACCCTCCTCCTTTCAAGTGGTGCAGAAGCCCACACCATTTGTCTGAGCGCCTTCATTTTTTTATGTGCGCAGGAGGTGTCGTCTCTCTCTTTTCTCTTTTCCCTGTCACATTTTGAGTTATTTGTTTGCTGAATCACACAAAAGCCACTCTCAGTTCAACGAGCATCCCTCAGGTTCAGCCAGAAAAAAAAAGTGTGCTCCTTCAAGCACAACTCTCATGTCCAAGCAATGTTCTGATATTTCCCCAGTTGTTTGGCATGCCAGGGCAAAACACACATTGTGTATTCACCAATCACAAACAGCAAGTGACAGAGGATATTCCGCCACAGTGGCCAGATATGTAAAATCTCCCAGAATGAGTTTCAGCCTGCGCGGTGCCAGAGTGATCTGCAAGTATAATTATTCTGGCTTGCATGGGCTTATCCAAAGTAAGGGAAGTATTTAATGAATTTAAAAGACCTATTTAGTATTACACCATTGTGGGGAAAGGCATCCATCATTCGTGGATGGATGTAATTAGAGTCATTGTATAGGACGGCCACACAGTTAAGTGACCCAAGCATTGGTTACTTACCTCTTAAATATTCCCTCTAAGTGAGCTCCTCACTTGGCTTGGGCTTTGATATCCAACCAGCCTCAAGGTGAATTCTCACTGTGTGTATGTTTTATGGTATGTCCGGAAATGATTCTTGTTTGCTGTGAACAAGCAAATAATATATCACCATGCCATCTTTGCCTTCCTCTTTCCCTCCATGTACTTCATTCCTGTCTGTTGGAGCTCATTAGACAGGGCTAAGGGACTGGGTGAAGTGAGCAGTATGTCCTGAGGAGGAAGCTTGTCTTCCAAAAGCATTACCATAACCTAGCGCATCTGTCCTCCAGCCATGTTGGTCTGCCTCTCCCCACTCTGTTTGCAGTGGCCATGAGCTATGTGTGTATATTTGCTATTATTAGGAAAATAACTGCTTGAAGGTATAAAAAATGCCAGAGAGGGCAGCTATTTTTAACAGCTGGTGCTTGGCCTTGATCCTTCTTTTCCCTCCCTTTCTTGTCTTCTCTCTAACACCGTTGCAAATTGTATCATGTGCTGGCTGGGCATCAGTGCCGTTTGCCCCCTCTTTCACCGCCTGCCCCGTCCACCTCTGTGCCCATGTGCTGATGAATCGTGAAGTGTCATGCTCTTACACCTCTTTTATCTCCCATATGGCAACAGACGATTAGACTTAAAAGTTGGCTGCAAGGGAAAAAAGAAAATGTAACAATAAAACATTCAGTAATAATGTCATACATTTCAATAGGCACTATTTTTAGGAGACTTATGCCTCTTTTAATTTGACTCATCCAGCAGCAAATTAATGAACAGCACAGACAGGCTTTTAAATAATCTCTTGCAGGAGCTATATATGTAAAAATCCATTCATACAGTCACTGATATACACTAGTCCTCACTGACATTGCAGTGCTAATGCAGGCAAGAGAACTCCTCCTCTTCCACTATGCAAAGAATCACAAGCTGAGAGCAGCAACAGAGGCAGCTCTCTCTCTCTCTTTTGTGTTTTTAACTCACGTGTGCTTTCGCACACTCTTCTAAAACATTTGTCATCTCAGTTTCGTTTGACTATCATTTCCCTCTCTACCAACGAAAACTACAAAACCCCTCTCTCTTTCCATTCAGTTTTTTTTTCCTTTGACCCCTAACTATCCCTTTCCATCCTGTCGAAGGAGAAGAAACAGAGCTGCCAGGAAAAAGAAAGAAAAAACTCTCCCATTTCCTCAGTTCAGCTGCTTGCCTCAGATACTCAGAGCACAATGTTATCAACAACTTTAAAAATCTTCAGATAAGATAATATCTTGATTGCCTTGATCATATTGTTTCTGGGGCACTTTTGAAGAGAGACAAAGACATGAAAATGATATGACTCTGTGATTATATCATCCTCTAAAAATATCTAATTTGTGAGCTGTCACTCTAGACTTGGAGAGTAGCGGCACAGTGGAACCTCTCCTCTGTTCCACCCATTCATCTGGAAAGAAAAGAAAGAAAAAAAGATACAACTGTTCTGCATCCAGGGAGTTTTTTTTGGTGCTAAGCGTGGCAGGTATAATTATGGCGGCCATAGGGTATTTTCTTATCTGTATTTTGACGGCGGTGCAGAGGTCATTCCGCCAACCGCGTTCAACACTGAAATTAAATGTGTTGTCAAGGCTACCCCATGCAGGATGAGAGCGTGGCACAGAACACATCATTTTCTCATTCCATTTTTAAAGCCATGACAACAACCCATGCTTATGCATGGCCTAAATGTATTGCTCTGTATTCTTAACAGCCTGAACCGCTGATTAAGGACTCAACACCAATTTAAAAGAAGCTGCAATTTGTGTCTCATTTGAGCAGTAGTTGGAGAAGCAACTAACAGTGGATGTCCTCACCCACAGAGAAAGAGCAGGGAGAGAGAAAATGAAGGAAGAGTGTAGATGGAAAACAAGTTAAGAAGTGACAGAATGTAAAACAGAGAGGCTACACTGCTGGCTTCGGCCCAACAAATTCATTTTTGTGGGGCCACAAATCAGTCAGTGTTATGTGAGTCAGAATCCACAACTTGTGTTTGCAATGAAACAGCAGCAAGTGCTCACAGTGTTGGAACACGATCAAAGTGGATTGCGGTGCAAGTGAACACACCCACTGGAGAGGACCTGGAAAGCATTTTGCTTTTAATTCACTCGAGTTCCTTATTTAATAAACACTTGTGTTAGAAGCATTAAATACAACCCTGTTATCTACCTACAGCACAGCAGCTGACCCAATGTGGTGCAGGCCAGTTCAGTCATGCATAAATGGCAAATATCCCCACAGGGCATGTCGTGTACAAAAGAATACCTTATTTAACCTTATCTTGTGAGTGTACATTCAGTAAAACTGACTTTCACCATTTTAGAAGAAGGTAGCATTAAGCTTGACACCTCCTACAACAGAGTAATATTAGTGAGTATTATAAAGTGTATATTACATACTACACACCACATCTGCCATATCAACATCTTTTTTTTTCCAGATCCTGAAATGCAAGGTGGATTTATTTGTGGTGCATCAAACTGTGTCCTTATTATAAATACCTCTGAGACTGATTTATTTTTTTTATGTTCAGCAGCCAGTGCACTCGGTACAGTAATGAGCTAGGTGATATTTAGTGGGTGGCCCACCTGACTAAAGCAAAGTGACAGCTGCATGCTAGGTTGTAATTTGTTTCTTATAAAACCCCAGTTCAGTGTCCAAGCTCGTTACGTTTGAGAATGTGTCAAGCTGTATTTCACTGGTAAGTAAACAGCAGTTTCATGCACACAAAACCTCCAATCACCAGGGCTGATGCAAGATGCAATCATATCTATGCTGAGTTACAGTATACTGTATTGTACCAAACTGCGATGTTGTGCATTTCAATGAAATGTGGTGTATATCTTCCTCTTTGTTAGAGGAAGATATTTACACATATAACATTTAGGAACACATTGTTTTGAATTAGGACAGTTTGTACAGTGTGTCTAAACTTGCACCAGTCTTTCATGAAGCTTGAAATCAAAGCTATGTAGTCACTAAAATGTCAAATGTGGGTCTGCTTCACAGACAGTCACACCTAAATGTATACAGTTCAAATTATACATGACAAATGCGAATAAAAATACAATTTAAACCTAATATGTGTGCAAAAAGCTGCAAAAAAAAAAATCTGATAGGCACACACAGTCAGTGCCCCATTTATATTTTTGCAGCAGTGCCAGATTTCACATCTTAACCCATAGATAAAAGATTGAGGAGATTCACTTTCCCCCACTCTGACTAATGTTGGCTTTGTGGTAAACTTTGTCATTAGGCTTGAAAAGCTTCACTTCATCACCCAGAATGTTGTCAACCTCAAAACCTGTTAATAAGAAACACAATACCCTTTACTCTTCGTCTGCCAATCAATTGATTGCACCGCCAGAAGCGGTACCATAAAAAGAAACTCATAGGTAATGTTTGCCAAATAGCCATCAGGATATGTCTCTTCATAACAAAGCATGACAGACATACAGCCAGGAACAGATAAGTTTAACATGCCACAATTAAAATCTATCTTTTGAGTTTTGAATATAAACCT
Source organism: Scomber scombrus (assembly GCF_963691925.1). Taxonomy (NCBI): domain Eukaryota; kingdom Metazoa; phylum Chordata; class Actinopteri; order Scombriformes; family Scombridae; genus Scomber; species Scomber scombrus. The sequence continues at coordinate 28,319,574 of NC_084974.1, read as the reverse complement.
CCTGTTAGCTTTAAAGAGTGGACCTTGAAAGTTTGTAGCTTTAGCTTGCTCCTTTACTGAAGACTGCAGCAACATGTAGCTTGGATCCACAACAGTTACATTGGAAACCAGCCAAAAATGTTTTGTCACATATTATCAAAATGCTCACAAAATACTACTCAGACAGTACAACTGACTTCTGCGACAATAATCCAAATGTTCCAGATATTCATAGTTTATCCACAAGATAGTTATTTCCACTACTACTGCTATTGAATTCTCCATTTGACTTATTGGATCAGCAAAGATCTTTAATATAGGGGTCTTCCCCTTTAAATTTAATTTCTGGTGATTGTTCAATGTCAATTTGTGAGTAGATTGTTTTCACAAATGTATATGCATGTGAAACAGTACCCATTCTGCCTTATTTGTGTGGTTTGTGCATTTGAATAAATGGGAACAGCAAACTCTAAAGACTTGTTTTCTTAGCGAGAGGTTGAAGCAATCTCTATTCAGAGTTAGCTGCAAGGCATCCCAGAGGAGTCTGAGACTTGGAGCTGCATTTGATTGTGTTTCTTCTGTCCATGTCTCTGGAGCGTTTGCATCAACTCAAGCGTGATAGTTTCCATAGCATGTGCCGCTACCTGATTCAAACTTGATTGACATGTGAGACGGACCAAACCTCCATTATCATATTCATTACCTGTGTTATTGGAAACCGCACATGCAGGGCTAAGCTTTCTACCTTATATGCAGGCAAGCCTTCCCAGGAGACAAGAGGGTACTTGTGCTTCTTTTCTCTTATATGGAACTACTCTCATCATGACTTGTCCTATCCAAACTGTGACTGGGTCTGCACAATGGTGAGCTCCTATCAGGACAAATTAGGAGGACCATAAATAAATGTGTCTGTGAGGAAGGAGACAGAGAATCAAGACAGACATCAGAGGAGTGCCTCCAAGGCCTTAAAGTGAAGTTATTTGATTTACCCCAAATGGCCGGCCTGGATAAACCCAGAATGTTGGTGCTAACTGTTGTGCTTTCACCAGAAAGAAGAAGGAGTGATATATATAAAGATATCTTTCTTTTCTCACTTTGGTGATGAATGAAACCTGTACCCAGCCTGAAAGAGCAGGAGAAAGATGAAGACCTTTGTGTGCAGTTGGAAATAAATCAAAATAGTGATAGCCAGAATTGAATTTTTTGTCCATATAGTCCGCTGCCTTGTTTTTGATAATCTGTTGCCTTGACTTGTTATTTCATATGTGTGCATGTTTGTGCTAAAGGGTAATTCATGGGTGCTTGAGAGAGCTGGAATCAAGAAATCAAGCTGAACCAAACACCAGTTTGGACTCCTTATGTGTGGACAAATCAATTGATTGATTTGTTTAAGTGTGTAAATCCTGGTTGCCTGCAGATGGTCCTTAAATCCCCCCCAGCATGATTAACAGCATCCCACTGAGAATGTTAAGTAGCCCAAACGGCACACATATCAGAGCTTGGACAGAGGGGTTATAGTGTATGTTGGGGTATGGCTAAGGGATGCCGGCAACCTTTGATACTTCACTACAAGCCAGTTCTTTTACTTGTTTGATCACTGCACTGAGACTTTGCCACTGCAGATATATTTATAGAGCATCACTGGTATTTGATCGGAGTAAGTCCAACTCAGTGAAGCAATGTGGGGCCTTATGATCATTTGGAATAAAATAAATCTCTGCATAATGAGATGTGTGTGTCACATGGTCCGCAGTACCTAATAAGAGTGACATTACTTTATGCTGAACTTCTCGTTTCTTGGTGGTAGGGCTTGTCAAAGAAATGATCTTGCTTCACTGGCCACTACATCAGTCACGCATCAGCCCATAGTTGCTTTGGAAAATTGCCTGGACTATAAAATAGTCCCCAGCTTGAGGGCATGCGACCAATACCATTTTTTCCTTTTGAAAATGATTGTTTTGGGGTTTTTGGGTTTTTTTTATACCAATTATTGAGGTTATTCAAGCAGTCCCCAAAGAATACACAATACACATAGTTCCCTCATATTCATATTGTAGAAATGAGACGCCACCAGCTCACAATCATGCCCATTTATTACTTACTACTGTGTACTTTCTGTATGACACAACAATGTGAACATGGTCTAACACCCTTTACAGAGCCACATCTAATTAACCTTACTGTTGGGTTGACATTTACTTCCTCATTGTTTGGAGTCCCACCAACCAAGGAACCTATAAAATCATTCCCTTCAAATATTAGTTTTTCTTGTCATCTGACATCTATGTAGAAAAGTTATCAATGAGTTTGACATAATGCAGAAATGACCATAAAGCATCGTTATTACATCTAATAAGGAATAATCATAATTTTCTGTTGCAGAATTCAGAAACCTGTTCAAAATTGTGCATATTAGGAAAATAGGCAAATAGGCAAATTTGGAAAAATCATGAAGTATCAAGCAGATAAACGTTACCTGTTGAGGAGGCCCCGGGGTCTCTCGGACCAAATAGAACATGAGGGTTAAGCATTGTTACTGAGAAAATAAAGAATCACATACAAACAATCAGAATATCTCTTCTTACTTGCACGTGACTTTTATTCGTGTCTGTACTTGCTATGTGTCTGGACTGCTGAGACACCGTCATAGTTAGTCCTCTGTGGCACGATCTAGCTCGATGTGCTTGTTGAGACTTGAAGCAGAAGCTAATGAAATGCATTTGAAGGCATATTTTAAACCCCAAATATCAGAGCCAGAATTAACATGCATACATCTACTTTCTTAACTGCAATGGCATATATTTTATGATCAATGTGTTTCTGCTTCACCCTCACAAGTGTATAATCATTCCCTTGCTCAAGCCTTGCTCTATAAGAGATGAGTCATGTCTATAAATTGAAATAAAGTCATTTTAGCGTTTGCTAAGGGAAGAATCGCGTGGTGCAAATCATCCTTTCAAAAATGCAATCACACACTTGACCTTGCTGGCTCCGCTGGTCGAGAGATCATAAGGGAATAGACAAGCATCCTTCAGTCGTTTAACAGACAAATGGAATAGGTTTGTTCAAAAATCCCTTGACATGACAAAAGCTTTCACCTTTTAACATGCAGTTTGCCTGGTTGCTCTTCACAATCACAATGAGGTGTATCTTTTTTGTGCCGACTTGTGCATCAGTTTCCACCGAGTACAGATTTAGATACCACTATTTAAGTAATTGGTTCCCTAGTGATATAAATACGCTATCTGTTGGAAAGGGTAATTCTTAAATATACCCTGTGGTATTATACTCAAAGTGTTTATCAACAGCTTGGTTATTTCCTCAAGTGATGACTAGAGATGTGTGGAAGATGGATGCTCCTCCAGCTACACCCACACCTGACACACAGTATGATTCAAAGCACCTGCTGATTTACACTGGCTCTTCACCACCATATGGCTCACATCAGTCACTCCCCAATGACCACGATGGAGACCACTTCACCAAGGAAAGAGCAGCAGTAGTAATAGTCTTGTTTAAGATTGGACAAGTGGGGTAAAAAGGGGACCGGAATCTCAAAATCAGTCAAATCAAACAAACGGCCTTAGCAACCCATCCAACCCCCACGCCCCCACCCCTTCCATACTTATTCCTCAATCAAGCTCAGCTTGTTTGTTTGTTAAACGAAAACAGGCTCGCAAGCTCTCCGTCCCATGCCAATAAAGCTAAAGAGGCAAGGCAATCAATAACAAAGAAGGCATTCAATTTATGTTTAAATCCGAGGCTAATTAGCTAATTTGCGTGGTTCAATGTGGTATCCTAAGCTCTGCACAAAAGCTACTCAAATGTCCTGGTAATGAATGTAAAGATTGTTTTCTCATTTGACAGAAGTCGTTTGACTGTGGTCAGAGGGGTTGAGTTGTATAACTGTTGCAGTTTCTCACATGTGTGAACTGTCAGAAATGTCACTATGGAGTTATAAAGCTACAAAAGGACAGAGAACGTGTTTTTTTTGGGGTGGTGGTGGGGTGGGAAGCAAATTTAATCATATAAGATTTAATTTATGCTCTGGTGTTATTGATAAGATTATGTGTCAGGAAGCAAGGTAAAGAATGGGACTGATTAAGGTGCATTTTTAAGTGGAGAAAAGTGAGTCAGACTACATACAGTATGATACCTTGATGGTGGTAGTGTGGTGTTGGTGTTCATGTCCGTCCCCACACTAATGAAAACCATGTCAAAATAAAGCAAACAACCTCCTTTAATTAAAAATGCAGTTGCTCTTTTTGGTTGGGTTTCTAGAGACAGGCAGGCTACGACGTTTTTTCCTGTATCTGCAAGTGTGGAAAATGCCAGTGTTGAGGAAAACAAATCGTAATGCAGCGTGCAATGTGGTGGAAATTATATTCAAATGTGATTGATCTGTTTATCCAGGACTGGAGCAGCCTACAATTTAACATTATTACCTTTCCCAAAGATGGAGTCATGCAATTTAAAATAAACAGCAATCAGTCTTATTTCACTCTTCCAAATGACACCATCATGTGTGTTAGGTTTATGCAGCCGTTTACTCTTGCTTCGGCTGATGAATTCATTCATTCACTCAGTCATTCAATCATTCCCATTCAGCTCATTCGGTTACACCATTCACCGCAGACACAGGGCCAACAGATGCAAAATGAAACAGGTTTTTCTGCTGGGTTTCATGGATGCGATTCAGTTGTCAGGCTCGCTTTTAATTAGAGCATGATAACGTTTTTAAACTCTATCCCTCTCTACCTCGTGTTCCCAGAGAAAAGCTCATAAATAAATTGAGGAGAAACATCTACTTTTGAACTCACTGGGCTTCACAGTACAAGAAGACAAGCAATGTGCTCACAGGAATGTGGAGCACGACATGACAGGAAATGGTCTACAATGGGCATTAGCTCCTTTTACTTTATTGCAGCTTATAACTGATAATGTACAGTATGTGGTGACAGCAAAGCAAATAATGTGGGGTTGCTGCTTAAAAAATATAAACAAAATTTGCTCAATATTTTCAGACAAGATTAAAAGAGCTCATATATTATGATTAGAAACATGGTGAACTTAAATTGTTAAACCTTTAGGCACTCAGCTTTGTATTAAAAGCATTTCTTATAACTAAATGTACTTTGAATTCACAGTAGTTCTCCATAGAACTTGATCCTTACCTTCAGTTAACTGATTTTCAGTTCACTATATCAAAGAGAAAGTATTTTCCATACTTATTAGATTCTATCTATTGTTGTTGGTGGTTTTAAAGTTACTATACTTGCATGTTCCTTTATGTATGTATTCCTCTGAACTAGTGTAATAAATAAAAACAAAGAATGCAGGTATGTGTTATATAATTATACATTTTTTTAATCACTGCATGATCAGGAATCAGTGTTGCAGCTCTTAATCACATAATTAATTAGAAATATATGAAAAATATGTGAAATTTAAAAAAATATGTTAAATGAAATAAGTTCACATGGTTGTTGGTCTGTAGATGAATAAACTTCCATCTGTATTAAAGTCATGCATGACATGGAAAGGGGAAGCAGAACATTTACAGTATCATCTGCAGCCCTTTTACATCCATGCTTATTCTGCAGCATGACATTGCTGTTCAACACATCTCTTACTGACTGTCGGGACAGGATCTGCTGTATGTTTAAAGAGGGGCTAAAATAATGAACATTGACCAGGGGTACATTTATTTTATTGGCTTAAGAAGAGGCTGACAATTTGTATGTTCCTGGGGTGGGGCTGCATGATGCAGGAGGGGAAAAGCTTTACTGAGTCATAAACAAACATCTGATTTGGATCAATAAGCCGAGTGGCCAATGCCGCCTTGAGATTCTTGCCATAAATCTCTGAGGGTTGCCCTCTGCCTCATTAAATTATAAGGGATCTGTGAGCCGTGAAACACTAACGGTGAAGCATCACACTGGTGGCTAAAAATAGAAAGGCCTAAACAAAAGAATTTTTTTGCCTCTACATCCATATTGTTACTCAAGAATCCTTTTAACTATCCACTCCTCTCATTCCCTGAGGTCAGAAGAGAGTGGTGTCCAGAGCCAGACATCCCGTCGTGCTCGCGTGTGTTTGCAGTGTGTCGTCAGTGCGTCAACAAAACACTGACACGTCCCTGTGATGTCATGATGAAGGAGATACAGCTTTTCTACAGCGGATGGAAACACTCTTGGTGAGGCGCTCGGTCTCTGCCGGGAGGTCCGAGGTGCATCTTGTTGCTGAAATTTAAATTGCTAATCTACTTAAAGTGCATAAATCAAGAGTACTACCAGCTAAAATGCAAGCCATGTTGGGTCTGGAAGTTTTTAAAAAAATCATGGACCTTGCACTTAGGAGAATTACATTTTCATGCAATAAAAAGAAAAAAGGAGGGTGAGTGCATACACATCATCATCATCACCTCAAAAAAAAGGGACAGCACATACGATAAATGATGCTTATTCTATCCCAAAATCATACTTTTCTCCTAATGTCTTAATATAAGTGTAATAACCAGACATATGTTTTCAGTGCAGAGAGAAACGGGTGCAGAGAGATTGTTGTGCTCTTGGTGATGTGAAACTAATCAGGGAGAAAGAGCAGTTTCCACACTAGTGACTTTTCAAGGCCCTGTGGTATAAATATCAACCATCTGTGAGGCCATCTGCATTGGGGTGCTATATCATGCACCAAGGCCAAGCCACCAAACGCAGACAGGTTGCCTCCCATGACACTATCTGGACTGCATGTGAGACAAGTAACCCATCGCAGAATCACTGCTATCAACAATGCATCTATCTCATGTGGTGTAGGCTCCAGTTTCTATGTAAGGGAGGTAACCTTTTAAAGCAGCAATCATGATAACCTCAGCGTTGTTTAATTTCACAACTGCATGCTGTAGTCTGCCATGACATCGCATCTCTCTGGAGGAGAAATAACCTGTTTTTTTTTGTTGTTTTTTTTTTCTTTTTGGGGGGGGGGGGGGACACGACTGCACATAGATTCAATATGTTGGCTGTAAGGTGCATTTCCAATCAAATCTTTTTATATGTGAACTTGGATTACAGAGGGACTGATGTGATTGCAGGTGCAAACATCTCTCTTATATCCAGCCATCCATCATAGTTTGACAGTTGATATTGCACCAGTTTACAGTAGTAACCAGTTTTATTTCTTTTTTTTGCTATTGTATTTTACTACACAGCGCTGCAGCTGACTTCTGTGAACATAGACTTCTGCAGAGATGAGTTGACCGTGACCTTTTACATTCAGCTGGAAATACAAAGAAAAACAGAGCAACACGAGAAAAGAAAAAAGGAAGCTGGGTCTTTTTTTATTGTTAAACAAGATAGCAGACAGCACTTTGCTGTGTCTTATCTGCTTCTTGCAACATCTGGAATTATGTTATGTATTTGTTGCTCTGTCTCCCATCAACTGTTTTCTGTGTTTATGTGTTTCTTCCATGTGTGTGTGTATGTGAAGGAGAGGCAGAAAGACAGAGAGAGAGAGAGAGAGAGAGAGAGAGAGAGAGAGAGAGAGAGAGAGACAGAGAGAGACAGAGAGAGAGAGAGAGAGAGAGAGAAAGACAGAGAGAGAGAGAGAGAGAGAGAGAGAGAGAGAGAGAGACAGAGAGATTGTGTGTGTGGCTGCTTGTGCATGTGAGACATTGTTTCAAGCTATCTAGTTATTGGAACGGAAAGGAATGGAGGACGGCTGGTGCTGAAGAACAGGCCACTTGAGGGGGAAAGAGAGAGCAAGACAGCAGCGGGGCCACCGGCAAGTGAAAATCCTTTTGTTATGTCTGTAGATTGTTGAGACACAGTGTAAGGGGATTAATTTGTCTCAAGGTCTGAGAGCAACCATCAGCAGACAGCAGCATCCTCCTCTGCTGTTTGTTTACCCAACTTAGACCACGCTGCTCTTATAAAGCATCTAACCCATGGCTGCTTATAATACACTTTGGCAGTTTTGAAAAGATTGATAGAATAATCCCGAGATTGAGAAGCCAGTGGACAGAATAAGGGAAATGGTAAGCGGGGGAAAAATATGCCCTCTGGTCTGAAACAGAAGTTTAAACTGCCTTTGATCACAAACATGTGTCATCATAGCAGGAAAAATATGAACAGCCTCAAAATATATCATTTGAATTTGAAAGATTACAGTAATTCTTGATTCAATTTACCCACAATTTGCCTCACATAAAAAATAAATTAATAATCCTAATTACTACAAAAAGATCCTACAAATAGCACTGTGAAGATTCTAATTATGCATAGTATACTACAGAAATCTTATTATGATAAGCTACAATATCAGATTGCAAAATACTTATGAATATTGTGGTTATATAAATCCACCAAAGGCTCACTTTAAAACCACACTGCAGTTCTTTATTGTAAGACTGTGATTAGCTCATACTATTATTTTCCATCAACTTTAATTCCAATCATATCAAAGAAATCAGCTCAAAGAAATCGCGCATGCAAAACTTAACAATTGGACCTACAGCAGCATATCAAGCCTTTACGTTTCTTTTTTTTTTTTGGTTGCAGGATGCTCGGGCTGTGCAAGAGAACTTCAGACTCTAGAGGTCTCCATCCTTCAGCATCCCCTCATCATCCACCTATTCTCCCTCCTCCTCCTCCTCCTCCTCCACCTCCTCCTCTCTGGCATTTTGTGCGGCGGAGGAGCAAAGGAGGAGAGACCGCTGAGGAGGAGACAGAGGGGACCCTGAGACAACACGTCCCACGCCAGAGCCAGACAAGCCAGGGAACTTAGATTTGACGCCAAGTAGCCTGCGATGAAGATGACGGTGAAGAGAAAGAGCCACGTTTCTACTTCTTCTTGGGAGGCTTAGACATGTCGGGGCGTGTGCAACATATGATGTCCTTGGACTCATATGCTCTATGAAGATTTATTTCTCTCTGTTTTTTTTGCTCTTTAATTCGCTGATGGTGCCGCTTCGTTGTGCCTGCACTTAGGTCAGCCGAATGCGTTTGAAGGCAGTCTGAGCGCATTGTTTCCAGCTCCGTTGCATATGGGATTTCCAGCCGTGATGTCTGCAATATTTCGCTCTTTGTTTCTGGGTAAGTCACTTCCCATGCCTTTCAAATATGATTTTATTCAATTCAAAAAGCAGTGTAGCATTTGTCTGTCAATTGTCACTGCGGACGTGGACGATGATGTAGTATGCCGTTGTCATATTTGCAATGATTTTATGTTTTATATGCATTTCTCAATCTTTAACACAATACATCTGGGAAATGTTTTCAGCCTCGATTCAGTCTGTTGTTGTTGTTTTTTTTCTTTTTCTTTTATCGCTCTGTCATTCCTACACTTCATTTCTGAAAGTGCAGCAAATGAAAATATTTCAATCGAATTCAATTTCCATATAGGCTGCTGTAATTGTTGCAGCCCTCAAAACGGGCACATTTAGAGAGGATAAAAGTTCATGTGACCCCTCCCTTTAAATGGACTATAGGCTACAGATTTTCTGAGACTGTATGTGCATATATTGACAACCAGCTCTTCAAAGGTAGGCCTGGCTGCAGATGAAAATGCTTTTTTGCCAGACAAAGGCAAACAATTCAAAATGTAGCACATACAGTATACCCCCCCCCCCCCCCCCCCCCCCCCCCCCCCCCCCTTAGATGAGACATTTTCCATATATGCTGGTGCTTACTGTTTGGCTTGTTTCAAGTGTTCTGAGCATCATTTTATTTATACTATTACATTTATTATTTGTTTTTCAGTTGGAAATGGAACTTGAAAAATGTGTTTTCTCATGCCTCTAAATGTCCAATCTTCTATTTAGAGAAATAGACACTTCCTTTGTCTATCAACAATGACAGTAGTTTATTTAATCACTGCTACGATTGCCGCTGTTATTACTTGCACTACTTCTATTCAAGTAATGTACTGTGGAGGGCCTGGAGGAGCTTCCAGGTTCTGAGCTGAATAAGGGATTGTTTAATTCCACTGTGACTTCTCTTACTGGAAGTTACTGTACCACTGTGAGACCATGTGTAAAAACGACTTCCAGTAAGAGGTTTCACACTCCCCTCTGCTGCCTCATCACCTGCGGTAAAACAGGAGAAAAAAAAGATCCCCTTTTTGGGTGTAACTGGGGACAAAGCCTAGAAATGTTTGAAAAAGGATGAATAAACTGTCTGATGTGTCTCTGTATAAGCGTACTTGGTATAAAAAAGTTTGGAAACCAAAGTTTTATTGAGATCTGGAGGCCTGTTTGCTCTGGTTTCAGTCCAAAAGACGTGTTCTAGTCTATGTGACGCTTGCTGTTCATGATATTGGAGAGAAATCCAGCGACCACAGCATTTGTGTTTCACTTTTCATACCATTACTGTAGACATAGAGCTGATGTTATTTGCTTACGCAAGATGTGGCTTGTATTGGTGGTTTGTAATTGCCTAAGAGATCTTCATCTTCTATTATTCAGTTGGAAGATGTCAGTTATTCAGTTATAATGGTGACCTGTCTGTTTTGTACCCTGCTCCTCTCGCAATGCATTATGGGATAGACTCCAGTCCCCTGTGACCCTGAATAGGATAAGCAGTATGAAAGATGGAAAAAAAAAAAAAAAAGTTGACGTACTATGTGGACCTGCATACATGCTGACTTGTTAAAGGCTTTCAATGGTCTACCAGTGAATGTGCGGTATGTGTTCAGCGGTGATGGTCACTTCAACTAAAGGAGCTGACTCAGCAGCAGACACTGCATACCAGCACATTTTTGGTTTATTTCATCAGCCCTGTTCTTTTTGATAATTATATGATTCATATTAAACACACATATTATCTAAATACCAGTGCCTTACTGATGATGATGAGGAGGAGGAGTATGATGATGAATGCGAAGCCAGCAATGGCAAGGCAGAAGCCAAAAAACAATATCCACAATATTCACAATATCACATATGTAAATCTCTCTTAAAAATAACCATCAGTTTGTGCCTAGAGTATTAGATGATTTTGTTGTTGCCATGGTGAGGCAATTTCTCCTTCCCATGTCACATCACAAGAAAGGACTATATAAAACAATCCATGCAGCTGAAAATGATATCATTAATATCCAGTATAGTTTCAGCCTGGGTCATGTTTCTGTCATGCCAGAGCAAAATACCTGCCAGTTACCCAAAATAACATTTTATGTAGCCCTTCAGGCTAGACTGCTGTGCTGTGCAAGACCAAAAGATATTTACCTAAAGTTATCACCTGTATTAATTCAAGATCAACACCGAAGCAAAGTAAAGAGGGGAAGTAGATTTTATTATAAAAGAATCAATAGTCATTAATAGTGGCTCATTTCCTTTTTATTTGGCTTCAGCCTTGCAAGTCCTGAGACATCCTTAATTTAATATCTGTTGGAGATGTAATATCCACTGTTCACATTACAGATAAGTAGCGCAATTAATTGCTACAAAGAGTTCCATAGCTCCCTTCTGTAACTCTGCCGATAGAAAGTAGGAAACAGAACAAGGTCAAATAAAGTAACTCAGTAACAGCACGGTTCAGCCAGGTAAAGGAGACTATAGTGATGGATTGCTGCTCTGTCCTTGTGCTGCCACGAATAAATGATTTCGAATGAGGGAATTTGAAAATGACTGTCCAAGAAGTAATAACATAGTGTAAGTCACTTGACAGAATTGTAATTGGAAAGAATGATCAGCTTTTTATATGTGAGATTCTAACCTCTGCAGACTGGCTTGGTGCACCGCTTTGGAGTCTTATGTTCATAATAGCATCGATCTATACGACTGTCAGAGATCATGGGAATGCACTGGAGTCTTAAAATCTGTGTGTAGGGATGCAGGGGCTTCTACATGTGTTTACACGCATGTACACATGTGTATATGAGTGAAAAGATGGCAGCGCCTATGCATGCAGCTCGTGTTAGATGTAGATATAAAGAGAGCAGTGGATCCAAACAGAAATTCTGTCCCCATTCTATATTTAGCATGTCTGCCGGGGTAGGCAGAGGATCTCTGAAATGTGAAGATGACAGGAGCCTCCTGAGCCAGAGGTTATGAAGTGACATCTTGATGTGTTTGCGCCTGAATCACACTCCCACACACACACCCAGCCACCGACTTCTGACATTCCTACAAACCCACAGACATTTCAATAGTTGACGTCTAGTTACCATACATTAAGGCTTGGTTTTGATCTCCTTTTCACTCACATTATTTTTGCCTTCTCATGTGGCATCCCATATGTATATTCTCAGCTTTGAAAAATATTTGTTTTTTTAGAGCATGTGTTGAATTTGGCAGATACGCTTTGTGGGACCTGAACTCGTAAGATATTTGAAGCATTTGACAGTTAGGTAGAGAATCTTGCAAAATGTGTTGGCTTTAACCTTCATCTCACATTGCAGGAGCGTGAACCTTTAAATGACTTCCTATCTCACTTTAATTGGCAGCTACAGTTAATTTACAGTTTATTTGATGAACGTGATGCGGAGCCATTTTAACACTTTGAGAGTTTCAGTGCATTCTTACATACAGGCTGAGCCAAAGGACAATACAGAGCATCATCTATGCACTCAGGAATCAATATGTAATAGATATTGCATTCAAGCTGCAGGACATACAGTGCAGTACAGCTGCAGCTGTGGAAGGAAAAATAGCAAATAGCTAGCATTGCTTTGCTCAGAATAGTTAAATGACTTCCCTTCCACCTACAATGTCAGCGATTTGACATGCAGAACAAAGTGTAAACAGATTTCCATCAAGAGAGGATTGTATTACTCAAAGCAAAAGTGGCAAATCTGAATGGCTCAGCAAGGGCACAGCAGTCTGGAATACAAAACCTTTACCAAGGGTGACTGAGGAGGCCTACAGATGAGCACAGAGGTCCAGTCGTCCTCAAAACAATTGACCCATATCATTAACAAACACTGATTTGCCTCCCAAGCACTTTCCCCCTGATGTGTGAGGCCTTTGAATGACAGTGTGCTTCCCTGAATAACAATTTGTACCAGAGGGATTCTTCATGTTTCATTGATTGTGGTGCTTTTAGTCAGAAGGTCTTTCTATTTTGTCGCAGAAAGCTGGATGCCACACTTAGAATGGGAGTGTTTGTAGGTAAAAGTGTACCTGCTTAGTACAGTAAGTGCTTTTATGTCTACTAGTAGAGGGTCGAAGTAGGTTGTATTTTTATAGCGGTCAAAGACATCTGAGGCCAAAATAAAGGTCGCACTGATGGAATGAACGTATTGAATTCGTCGGCTGATTCGACAATATTTCTTTCTTTCTATATCTTTTTTGTTCCTGGTGTGTTTCAGCCACACCCATCATTTCTATGCTATCCAAGCATTCTTCTGTATGAGCCTTTTTTTGTCACTTCTTCTTGTAAAACACAAGACACATGCCGAGACAGAGCTGGGTTTGTGTAGAGTTTGTGACCTATAAACCCTCCCCCCTTTTTCATCCTTCACCGGGAAAATTACTGCCAGATTATTTTGGAACATATGAACAGGAACTGCCTATTTCACTTTACTGCTAATCTTTGACAGATGTTCTGGAGAGACTCACATTCACATTAACCGGAGCCACATGCACATCTACACATGACGTTACACGACACTAGCAAAGACATTTTGTGCAGATAAACTGACACGCAAATATGTGAAAATTACAAGTTTTATTATTTTTTAAAAATAGGTCGACCATGGGCTCATTTTTATTAAACAAACAAATCATCAGGAAGATTGAGATGAGAAACATTTCAAATGAATCTTTTAGTTTTGCAATACTGAGGACATGGATTAGATGCTAATGCCAGTTTGACACATATTATAATATAGTTTAATGCTGAAACAATTAGTTGATATTTAATCAATTATTTGATCAATAGAAAATTAATTTGTTGCTTTTAGGGTAAAACAGACTAGGTAAGATGTCACCTTGACCTCTGGGAAAAGCTATTTTCTAGCATTTAGTAGACTCTGGTATCCATTGATCTACTCAAAAAACTGTTGCACAGCAAGCCATGAAGGCTATTTTTGCATCTAGTGCTTTATTAGGCAACCACAAGATGGCAATGACAATAGCAATCACCTTAGATTAGAAGATAACCCTTCACCCCTTAAATCTATTCATCCTACTGCCTTGGATTTTACCCACAGCTGACATAAGCAGAAATTGATTCAGATAACCATTTAATCAACAATAAAATGCTTTGGCATTGCATTCAGGCATCATGAATGGATGTTCTATGTGACCGCAAATGCCTCTATTCATTTTGGATAACTAATTGAAAATGGAATATGATAATGACAGAAAGTAGGGTGCAAAAAGCATGTAAATTAAAATCAGCCACTCCAAAACTAACAGAAGAAGGAATCCCTTTAAAACCTATTGAAATGTTATTTTAGGCGCTAGTTTCCTGTAATCCTTACAGGCATGGCCATTCCCACCAAAGGGAGGATTTCTGACTTCTTTGCAGTAGTGAATGACCATGAAAGTCAATGAAGCGGGCGCAATTACAGCTTTCTATTTTCTTAGAAAATGTGAAGTTATTTGCTGCTTGAGAGCATAAATATTTTAATCAAGGTCTATGATTGTTTTATGCAAGCAGTGAGGAGATCAAAGAGTGAACAAAACGGCGAGATAAACGCCGATGCTGTCGGCGAGGCGGAGCATGGAATTGTCTCCCATTGATTCACCCCACTGAAGGTCTGCCTCGATATTAATTCTTTGCAGCTATCGACATTGCAGGAAATGGGATTCCATCTATTACCGACCGAGTGCTCTCCAAGAGTAAGGGTGATCAAAATTCACGCATCTTGCAAAAACACCATTTAAAATGTTTGTTTGTTTATCAGTATTTGGGGGTTAAGATGCTATCATCACAGAGCTCCCAGCCCGGTTGTGGTGCTTTCAAGTGCTTTCTGCCTTAGTGAAAACTGGCAGTGTGGAATAAAGCTGGCATGCTTTTTCTTCTCTAAGCAGAACATGCTTTTGATCTATGTTCTCTGTCGCTGAAACCAGGTATATCTGTTTTCTGTGCAGCTGTGTGATCCAACTGTGCAGGAAAATAAACAGCTCAAAAAAAGCAAAATCCCCATTTCTGAGGTGTCTTTCACTTTCAAGCAGCTTAGTATAGTGCTTACATGGATGACACAAAGGAAGAAAAAGCAAACTCTTGATGAAACATTTACATTCAGTGAGCAGCTCAGGAGTGACATAGGTTGTGTTACAGTGGGGGTTAAACAGGTGTGTCTCTTTAAAGATATCCCTTGTCATCTTCTCATGTCTGATATTGCTGATTGCATTCACCAGGTCAAGATTGTATGAAATCATTGCGTCCTTATTTAGCAGAGACTGGATAGTTTAGTGTTTACATTGCTGCATGAGGCTGGTCTCATGTTTGTCGGTCTAACATTTTCAGTTGAGTGACAGAGTGTCAAAACCCCAGTAAACTGTCTGCCAATAATTGATCATTTCATATCAGTCGCTTAGCACTTTAATTGGTCATGGGGTGCACCTGTCATACCCCAACCTGTGTGGTGCCTCATCTCACACTGTGATTATTGATTATCATGTCCAAATATCAACTTGGACTTTCAAACATGCTGCTGAGATGAGAATGAGCAAGAGAATAAAGCTCAGTGCCAGACTGCCCCCGCAGGGAGTCTCCCCCACTAATCTTAAAGCACCAGATTTTTCATGCCTACAGAAAGAACTTTGAAGTGTACATTTATTTAATTTATTCCAGTGTGGTGCAGATGCAAAAAATATTGACTTTCCTTTCAATCTACATGGCATTCAGCTGTAATTCAATCCCCAGAATTGATTGCAGATGAATAAAAGCAACTTCTGCTGCACCAAACAATGGGAACCCAGGCGAGTTTTTTTTCCCCCTACTCTCCCGCTTTTCCAATTGGGAACTGACTGAATGAACAGGAGGAAATGTTCCTCGTCGCTCTATTTAGACGCCTGCTGTTCCTTTCAATTTGAAGCACTCTATTAGCCCAGCAAGCAAGACACTCCATTAGGTGTTTTGAACCTGCATGCTCCATTGTCTCAGTCCATTTCCTCTTTTGCTTGCCAGTCTTCCCTAAAGCATTTGTGTCTTTAATCAGTAGAGGCCCTTCTGCCCTTCAGACATTTATCTTCAGTCGCTTTTGGTCGTCACAGAGCAGCCTGGAAAGACCTAAAGATGGATGGTGTTTGGAAGGGAGGGAATTCGGTGGCCATTGATTAGAGTGGTGGAAGACAAAGCGGTTTACCTGCACAAGACCTGAACACCATCTGGAGGATCCCCTTCACTCTTAGTGCATGATAGCTGAAGTCAGGACTCAGCCATCTGTCTAGTTTAGATCTAAACTGAATATGAGGAAGAAAGGAATTTGTTTTGGTTGGAAAAGCAAAAAGGGAATTGACTATTCAGTACCTTTAAAGAGTTTGTTTAATCTATTTATTGACTGTAACAAAAATCTTGAAATGACCTTTAAAGCTATTTTAAGCTCTTAGATTTGTAGTTCTGCTGATTAACTCTTTATAGGGATGAGATCCTTGATCATCAAACCATACCTCATCTAATTGCCCCTCAGTAAGAACTGTGAAGTGCAATAACTTACGTCCAGTTGTAGTTGCCATTCCCGTTCTCTTGCAGGGGATGTTGTGTGATGGATGGTTTAATTATCCAACCACGATGCCAGCCATTCGGTCATTCATACCACAGAGGAAAACACTGTGAACTGGATATCACTGATCAATTGCTAGGTTGTCCACAATTAAGTATGCAATGCCACTGATTGCACTACAGCTCTACCCGCAGTATTACATTGTAAAGACTGCGGAGCCCTTTATCAGGCCGAAAGATTGTGAGTTTGTTTCCACAGGAGATGAAATCGCTTATTCAGGGGCTCGGGCTGTGGTCAGAGTACAGTGCTGGAAAAAGCTTTCTCCCTTCTTGTCCCCCCGCTTCTTTTCCCTCTTTTCCAGTAAAGTGGTTCAGAACAGATGGCACTACCGCCTTTGTTTTTTCCGACTCGTTAGACTCGACTTGTTGATGAAATGGAGCCTTTACGCTGTATTGCCCATGCAGATGTGTAGCTGTACATTTTTTTAAATGTCGCTTCTGCAGTAAAGTGCTCCCCAGTAAGGGTGGAATAATCCGCAATCTGAAGTACCTACAGTATATGGATGTAGTATTTTATCTTACATGGCTCTACAGTATGTTATGCTTTCCCAAAAGAGGGCTTGCTAGCTTTACATGGACATGAGAACAGTGTATGTACATCAAGTGCATCTGTGCTTGTTAGCTTTAAGTTAGTAATGCTCTTGTAACTGTTTAAACTCTCCACAGCAATCTAGTGCACCGTCACACACTGATTCAAACAAATGTCAGATTAAAACTCGTAAGTACATCCAGTAAAACCATTTGTTTGTGTCATTTTCTGCATTTCAGTTTCATGCATACTTTTTTATCCTGGCCCATCATGCAGTTTGTCAGACCCAACTTACAGTATAGATCACCACATCTCTATTCGTGAAACAGACAGCGGCTTAGGACTGCATTCAAAATGCTAGTCATGGTTTGGCATTGTTGTCCAAACTGTCACACTGTGTATGAAATTGTCTTATTGTGGTTTCTGGATGAGGACTGTGATGTTCCGTCAGCGTGTGAACGGCAGTGTAGTTGAGTGAAAACTGTGCTGTGCTCCGCTCTTCATGTCTCTCTCAAAATTATTAAACATGAGGCTTTTTTGGACCTCACATTCTCTACCAGCAGCGGACATCATTCTTATTTTGTGTGTCTTTTTTCAAGAGGGAAATCAAGAGTGTTAGTGTTTGGCTTGATTTTGCTGTCTGGGGTCCAAAGACACTGTAGATGAGGAAATAGTGGAGTTTGCAAATTCAAGCTCTTAAAATAATTAAAGTTGGCATGATGACTCTGCTTTCTAGACGGCTCGAAGCTTAAAAAAGACATCTTTGAGTCACCAGAGTTACCACAAAGCAACGGCAAGCTGTGTTATTCTCTGAAATTAGTAATAATGAAGAGTAGAATATGCAATGTGCCAATAAGATGAAATCAATAGCATAATTCTGTCATTGGAGTGTAATGAAGCTTTTGGCCCCTGACACATCATACACGAAGCAAACATTTTTCCATTTAGGACAGGGATGCTATTTACTCTATTAACCTTTCCTCTCAGTTGCACTCTTGACATTGAACAATGTGGAAGAGGCCAACTCCTCATTGGCCTTTTTGCTAATGAGGCAATTAAGTCTATCCTGCCTTGGTTGAGCAAGGGGCAGAGAGAGCAAGGCAAGTCATCTGCTGTCTCAGCAAACACCAAGCATCTTAGCCGCGCTACAGTCAGAATACATAACAGGCCTCCTTTTGTTGTAATGGTTGCCCAGTCGTTGTGGTTCTCCCTTGTCAGCGCGACCCTTAGCACAGCTGGAGATCACAGGCAGCATCAGGCCATATTTATCTATGTGCACTGAATCGGAGCAAAGGGAAATGGAAGGAAAACACTGCAATAAAATGATGTTTGCACTCTTCTTGTAAGCTGTTGTGAAGACAGTGTGGGGGACAACTGTGTAATATAGCCACAGCTATTTGCACATTATTTTGGGATAACACGAATAGCACTGTGTATCAATCAAGTAATGGACTCAATGCATTACAGAGCATTTCAAGATAAATACTGTCTGATATTTATTTTTTAATGCTTCACAGTCTGTCTCAAACACAATTATAACTAAAGAAAGAAAATTAGTAACCACAATATTACATCCGGAGCAGTAAATGGATGTCAATGCTGCCTACATTTAAAAAAAAAAAACACCCCTGATACTTGTTTTTAGCTTGTGTGTCCTGTTGATGTGAGTATTTACAATGCTTCCATTATGTTATGAGTTATTCATGCAGCTAAAAGAGCTCTTTCTGGTCGACAGACTGAGAGGAAGTTTGGCTGCTGAAGGCCAGTGATAGAAGTGGCATACACTTCAGCTGGAGATATACTGTCCATACTGTACAGTGGAGTGGAGTGAGGATGTTGCTCTGATTCTAGTCTAACAAGACTCATGAGAAAAGCAAGGTTCTTCCTATCTTTTCTAAATGTATACTGATAAACAGAAGCACAATCCAGTGTGTGTGTGTGTGTGTGTGTGACAGAAAAAAAACATATATGAATATAGAAGCGCGTGTATGCACACATAGTTAAGTGTCTGTCAGTGTGTCTGTGCTTGTGCCTGATTTTATCATTAGATTCCCTCGCTGACACATGTTTAAGGGATAGAGTTGAGTTGCAGGCACCTCAAGAGCTTTCCAGGGGAACGTCGATTGCTGTAAAATGTGCTGATTCTTTGCATTCATTAAAAAAAAACACCCTTGTTACCCGATTAAATGAGTTTGACAGCAATTAGCATGTTTCTTCCATCCTAGCCTAGTGACTGGCTGCTATGAGCAGCTTCCGTGTCATACAAAAGAGGCCAGCATTAAGGTCTAAGTTAATGTGTTTAAGGGATGCACAATTCTAACGAGCGATAACGGAAGGCTTACGGCTGCTCAGAAGGGATTAGGGGACATAGTTGTCTGTCTTAAAGCTCAGGCTTAACTATCATACACTTTTCTATTTTTTTTTTTCCTGCAATCCTCCCTCTTCCATCTCTCCTGCCTCGTAATGGATCGCCGGTGTTTCCTGACACAAGGCATGAAAAGGAGCGTCTTACTCTGCAGCAGAATGAAGACGGCTGCTCATTAGCTGTGGAAAGGTGTACCGAACCAGAAAGAGGAGATGTCTGGACAGATTTGCTTGAAATCAATGCTTGTCTTCTGAAGCTTCCTCTACAGTATGTGGCTACCACAACTTATCAGACCAAATTCATAGGAGGTTATGTAGGCATGTAACGGTTTGCTTAAACCACACAGACAGTGTTTAAACAATAGGAAGAAAGTGAACATTGAGTCCTTTTAGCATCAAATTTCAGCCCTCTTGCTTAGGTTTTCAATGTCCACTTTAACATATTTGCCTTTGCCACATGACCAGATCAATATTGAGAGATTACCTCTGCTCGGTGTGTGAGACACGGATGATCCTGAAGTGGCAGCGGTGGAGAATGACAGAGCTGACGGTTTTCAGTTACAGGACACTAAAGATGCATAGTGGCAAGGGCGCCAGAAAAAGTGCACAGTTAGCAAAGGCCACTGAACACGTTTGTCTGCTACTGGCTAAAATTACTGACACTTGATGCCTTTACTGCAAAATACACTGAATATCACAGAAACCACCATCGTCACACTTATGCAGTCCTTTCTTTCTTTAGATCCCCATTAGCTCCAGCATAAGCAATGGCTATTCATTCTGGGGTCCGCCACCCATACAGTCATGAATACAACAAACTCTACCCTCTTTTTTCATTTTCGTGACTGAGCTTTTATGTCAGCATTTCTCTGAGAAATGCCTCTTTCATTCAATATTCAGCTCACATAGCACAGCAGCACAAGACAATGGAAGACTCTTTCAGTATTTTGTTGTACTGAGCACATTGAGCTAATGTGCTAGAGTTATAGTTTTAAGCATTCTGTTGCTACAGACCCTGGGCAGATGATATGACTAACCTTTGGCTTCATGTCTATACCAATCCTGTCCTTTAGCACAAGCGAGTAACCCTCCTGTGAAGACCGATAAGGTTGGGTGCATTTTTTCTGAAGTGATGTCAATAATGTTGTCACTCACCCCTCTGCTGCCCCTGTGAAGTGTATTGGGAGACCTTTTCACTGTGACATGCAAGTTAGCGCCATTCTGTCGTCTGGTAACCGCCTCTTCGGGGAAATCATAATGTAACAGTGCCAGCACATTTTTGTATGGGACGAAAGTTATTGCGTTGAAGCACGGAGCTCTCTTTGCGGCCTAGTTAGAGCACCGCCCACTCCCGTTTCTTTTTTCCACTTAATTTCACTATTATCATCTTCCTTAGCTAGACCAACTGCATATATAATCACTTTCTGCAATTGATCTGATGGAAGGGAGGTGTAACAATTATGGGTAGGGCAACAACAAGCATTTCATCTGATCAGACCGGTGGGTGGACATTTTGAAATTTTTTTCTTCAATTTATCCTCTGAATGCATTAGCATGATCAGCAGAACATAGCCTGTGGAAGACCTCATTATTCTGCTATTGATTTTTGTTTAACTTCACCTGTAGTTTCAACTCAAGTAATCCCACTTTTTGTTTATTTATCACATTTGTCACAGCATTCAAATTTGATCGGAGGGTAGAAAAACAAATAGATTTTATATTGTTTCACACACCCCAAATAGTCTCTGTTTGCCATTGTTCGGCGACATGGCATTGGGACACAATAGAAGTATGAATGATGTTTCACTAGACTGACCAGCATGGTCATTAATCCTAATATATATATACTGTAGCCGCCATCCACTCCCAGCCGCTGCCTGACTACAAGTAATCATGGCCATACACCCTTGTGTACTGTGCTGCAGGAAAAACACTACAAGTGCAGAAGCTTAGTCCATCAATCTAAGTGGCCAGACTTTTTTTTATTTTCTCCACGCCCATGTTGGAGGATTTTACATGGCACCCTCCCCCCATCCTCAGAGAATATGTTTATGAACCTTTTTTCTTACTGTCCTGTCTCTTCCCAATCCCCTCTCCCTGTTATGAGACGAGGGATCCAAGCGGGCCGAGTGTGTATAGCTTTCTGCCGCGGGGTCGTGATGGATGGCCAGTCAGCTATACGTGCCTTGCTCACCAGAGGCCAGCCATATTTCTCCTTCACTGCCCATGTAAACCTGCATCTGCATGAGGACAGTCGGGGATGTAGCTTTCTGTGAGCTCAGCAGAGCCAAGGAGGAGTATTTGATTAGATGTAATGGAATTACAGTAATCTGATTCCAAAAAGATGATATCTGTAATCTGTTGCAGTTACTGTAAATATGCAGTAATCAGATCATGGATGCCTATGATGCTTCAGAGTTTAACTTATTGCATTGCTCACTGCAAATGTGACATCTAGTTTGTGGAATTTCTTCATGTCTTGCAGAATTTTAGATTAAAATAAACCCTATTTAACCGATTGCTCTCATAGGAGAGTGATATAAATTAACTTTTCCAGCAGCACTGGTTACAATTTTTCACAAGTAATCAGCACTTTAAGTAATTGCCTTTGAATGTAATCCCCCTAACCCTCATCACTGGTGGTGTGGCGAGTGGTTTGCTGGTCGGGTTGGTGGGATATATGGGGGATGGATGGATATGTTGAGATGGAGTATTAGCAACGGGATGACCCAAGGGCCTTATTGGAGGCTACTGCTCGGTCATTGAAGGAATAATCGCTGCAGGGTGCTCTGCATGGCAACGTGCTCATGCTTTTGGGTCAGAGAAACGAGGGGAGAGAGAGAGAGAGAGAGGATCTGTCATTGATCCTGTGGCATTAGCCTGGGCTGCAGTCATAATGAAGCCAGTGCTGTGTGCTCTTTGTGTGATTGTGTATACGTGTATGTGTAACTGACAACTCCTGTAAATATCTGTAGTGTTTATATCCCAGTGATTAATTATAACTCGTGTGGACACAAAAAAAGCCCTCAAAGTGTGCGTGCACATGCATGTGTTTATATGTGTGTATCCCCAAATGGCCTTGTGTGAGCATATTTGTATTTATATTTGTGTGTGTATTTTGTTTGTGCAGGCTTGTGTGTGAGTGCATATATATGCATCCAGAGATGCCTTTGTGTGAACATATTGCAGGGTATAAATTGTCATTGTGTGAGTAAACTATGTACATGTATTTCCCTGACTTTGAGTGCATGTTTGTGTTTGTGTGTGACTATGTATGTGTGTGTGTGTGTGTGTGTGTGTGTGTGTGCGTGTGTGTGTGTGTGTGTGTGTGTGTGTGTGAGTGGGTGGGTCGGTGTGTGTGTGTGTGTGTGTGTGTGTGTGGGTGGGTGGGTCGGTGTATGTGTGTGTGTATGTGTAAACAGTGATGAAGCAGGAGAGGCTGCTTGGCGACTCATCCATCATTTTCCCCCCTGGCCCGCGGTGCCCTCAGAGGAGCACTGTGCTGTCACGGTGACATTGGGCTCATTTTGGACTAGAAAAATGGTGCATCCGCCCCCAGCGTTGCCAACGCACGTCGCAGCCCCCCTTGCCCCACCCTCCAGCAAACCAACCAGCTTAGAAGCCGCAGTAACTGTCCCTCTAACCATCTCAGACTCGTTCCCTCGCCGTCAGCTTTACACACTGTATCCACAGGGACAGATTGCTAATCAGAGCCAGCGCTCTACTGAAGGGCCCTCGCTTTTTCCACAGTCGTTTAGTGAAGCTGCTTCAGGTGGGCTGTCACCTTCTCTGACCCTCCCCATCCCCATCACTGCTACCCTTCAACCCCCACCCTTTGCTGGATAACCTTGGACTGAGTGCGAAGGGTGGACGAAGGGAAGCAGATGGGGGAAGATAAGGGGGGGGGGGGGGGGGGGGGGGGGGGGAATGGGGCCGCTTGATGAGTATCTTGCAGTCTCTGTGCCACGTTCTGCATCTCTCCCTTGCTGGTAATGTACAGAGTGAGTCAGCACTGAGCAACTGCGGTATAGCAGTCCAATCAATCTGTTTACGCTTGCCTCCGAAAAGACAATGCCAACACCAAGCTGCTGCTGCTGCTGCTGTTTTGTGTCTCAGGGAGGTGAATGTTTTTACATGTCCTGCAACACAGATTTTCCCACGCGGGATGGCACCGGCACACTCAGGACAAACTTCTGTCACTCCTGACAAAAGTGATATGTGTGATATCCTCAAGCGGAATGCTGGGAAATAAATATTCAATCTAGCAAGAAATGAAGGAGGAAAAAGTGCAGCAGATAGTGAGAAAATGTTGGTAGGATTTTTCTCGGCCTCAGATTAATACGTGCTGCTGCAGCTGGCCTGATGCAGCACACACTAAAATGTCACTTTCTTCCTCATCGAGAGTTAGAAAGACAGTGCTTATGGTGCATTTACCATATGTGTGCAATGTGTGTATTGCAGTTAGGCTTCTATGGACACACAATTATTAACACATGATGTAAACAACCATATTAATTCACACCCATACACACAGTCAGATGGTGTTGCTTAATATGTAGACAAATGAAAAGTCACAGATGCACGCAGAAAAAAGCTCAACCACCATCTCCCATTATGTAACTGCAGTCACCACATTTTAATTTCATTCTTCTCGAAACTGCACCTTACTCTTGGCGGAGGGGGGGTGAGAGGGAAACAGAATCCGAGAGACAAAAATTGAAGGAAGAGAGGCTTGAAGGGAAAGAACAGAGGGGACTGTGAGAGACAGAAAGAGGACTATGAGGAGGAAAAGAGGAGTTGAGGGATTGCAGCATGTTTGCCCCTCTGCCATCTTGTCTCCTGTATCTGCAGCTAAAACAGTTGCTAATCATTCCTGCCCCTTCACGCACAAATAGACGTAAATATAACAAAGAGGAAACCACTATATATATGCTCAAATCTACTGATACATCAGCAGAGACAGCATACAGATGCACACACACAGCTTTTGACTCAATAAGCCTCCTTTCATAGATAACCTTTCTCCGACTGACAATAGCAACAATAGCATAAATCCTGATCCCGACGACAACAACAACAACGACAACAGTGATGGACAGCCGCATCCTTCACTGAACTCACGTCAGCACATTTATACCCCTTTTCCGTCTGTTCTCCAAAACAGTCTCTTTATTTTAAAAAGGATCAGTTTCCTGGGCTGCAAGCATCCTGTTAGGACGTGCCGAGTCGGTGGCCGATTGATCAGTCTTTTCTGTCACTGGCGATCAATCGCCATCCGTCTTCTTCTATTGGAGATCTTGTTTCCTCCATTTGCCTGGAGCAGCGTGCCTGGCAACCTTATATTCCCACCTGACCTCACCATTACCAAGTCAGGCCGAAGGTCAATGCCTGTTATTAATTTGCATGACCTTGTCGTCTGTAATGTCCTATTGAGCTGCTGCATGCCTGTATTGTCTTTCATACAGCCCTGAGTATAACTTCCTTCCTGTGCAGGAGATCAATAATGTAGCATAGGCCGTAAGAAATATTATGCTATTTCCCTCACAATAATGACAGGAATCGTGGAGAGTATATGCCGGCCAGCCTGGAATCAATAGCCCCAATGTAAATGTAAACTCTTCCTGTTTCAGTGATGCTTTAGTGGTTTGTCTAGGTACATTTCTATACGTTAAGAGCAGATTTCAATCTGAGAAAAAAACTACATCAAAAAGCATTTCATTGTGTAGGTTACAGATATCACTTTTGAATATCACAGCCAAGCATTGTGATGCATTGCTCCGTAGCCTCTTATCACAGCCTCTCCCCATGAAGGAATGGTGAATAGCACATTTCAATCATCCTGTCATGGGAGAACTATAATCTTTTTCTTCTGCATGGCATATGTCCTTCCACTTCTAACTAATCCTTATTATGCCTCAGAAGCGAAGGTCATTGTCAAAGCCGAGGGGTGATTAAGTTAATCCACTTGTTTTCTGAATCCGATTTACCTCATTTTCCAAACTAGGGAACAATGTTCCGGCACAAAGACATCAAGATGATAGTGTGGCACGCATTAAGGAGGAGGGCCCCTACACTGGAGAATGCTGCTATTATCAGTCTGCATCATCTGCATCCCATTCTGCTTCCCAGTTCTATCAGTGGATTTCTAATGACTGCATTCAAAGCTATCTCTGCCGTATGGAGAGTAAGAGTGAAAATACGACAGTGGGGCACACCGGTTAAAAGCAGCGTCTCTTTTATTCATGAATCGATCTATGTCGCTGCAGTATAAGCCACTAGCAAAGGAAGGCACGGTGCCCTGGTGAGCAGTAGCCCCATGCTGCAGCCGGCCAGACTCAGTGAGTTACGCAGTGCAGTGGCATACAGTTGACTTCATTAGCAGGTCCCTCCCTTCAAGGGAATGGGTTATTTACTTCTGCACCGGGCATGGACAGATGCTCCACACATATTATACCTTAGAGACTACAAATAGTTGTGTCAGTGGGTGCATGTGTATTTGTGTTTGAGGGGCAGTGCTCTTTGTATCCTGTACAATCAGAGCATCAAGTTTAACCCGTAATGAATGCTGACTTAACTATATTTTAATTTGAATATTTTATATTCAGTAGATGCAGATAAAATGCATCCATGTGAAAGCAAATGAATTTGTGTGATTGATTTTAACTGTAACTCTGCATGTGAGCTCACATACAGTACAGGAAGTGTGCATGCACATTTGCACTTCCATGCTTTGTAATGTATGTCACACAAACTATGTGTGTGTATGTGTGTGTGTGTGTGTGTGTGTGTGTGTGTGTGTTTTCATGCTATATGTCATGTAAGTCTGCATTTATGAATATTTATTTATAGATTTATTAATGTGCGTGTCTGTCAGAACATTAGCGTTACCATTAGCATCTCCCTGTCCAATCTGATCACTCTCCTCTGCTTTATCCTCTCATGGCATGTGAGCTGCTATTAGAAGTAGAGGGAAAGGGAAAGAATGCGGCTTTGAACACACTACACTACTATGTCACACATATTTGTCCAATTGCAGATACAATTTCACTTTTACCTCCCATATAGTTAGCTCAGATGTTAATGTATGAAGTGTCAAGGCTTGTATTGTAATCATGTGTCTCGTAATGCAGACACACTACTGTAGCATCATCAGGAACCCTGTCCAGCAGGTTCAAAATCAGAAAAATGACAAGAATAAAGTTTTTTTATTTTTCCAGTTGTGTGAGAGATTATATTTTCATGAGATCATGGGATTGTGTGCCATTAGAGCATATGTGATCTCAGCCTTTGAAGGTGTGTCTCAATACAATTAAAGATGAGGAAAACAAACCTGCCGTACAGACATAAAAATGGGCTCGAACTCTGCTTAAATTTGTCAAGCTCATCTGGAGCTTGGGTTGGGATACAGACCTCTATCATATATACAAAGCAGGAGGCATGAGAGGGGAAAAAAGACAGAGACTCAAGAGGCACAGAGGGGGAGAAAAAGTTAGAGAGGGAACCAGAGAGTGAAAGGGAGATTGAACAAATGTGGGGTAAACAAATAAACAGACAGTAAGTTGAAAGGAAAGGAGGCACAAGTGAAAAAAAAGTGCAGATGTTTAAGGGCGTTTAGCAGTTCCTGTTGTGAAGCTCTCAGTCAGTCATAATAAACAGGCCTAATGCACAATTAAAAACACCTGGAGCCCCTCCATCACTTATTAAGTCAAGCTTATAATCACCGAGGGGGGTGGGGTGTGTGTGTGTGTGTGTGTGTGTGTGTGTGTGTAGGGTTATTCCTCTCTGTGTCTGTCACTCCCACAGCTTTACAAATTAAGGTGTGACCGAGCCAGAATGAGATCTCTTCTTCTTCTAGCCAAGACAAACACCATAACAGACATTTCCAACACAGACCCTATTATTTTTCTGTGACGGCTCTGCTGTTTTTTGTACAATATGCGACGCTGTTTTCATCAGCTTTGGTTCCACATCCTTCATCGTCTCCATTCTGTTCAAACTTGTACCCTCCAGATAAACCCTCATTTTCACCCTAAAGATTTGAATCATAAAGTTCATTTCCTCTCTCGTAAATGTCTTACTCCTACGCTCAACATTAATAATTATGCAACAGAAAGCTGGATCAGTTTTATCGGAGGAAACGCACAACTGACAGATTTGCTTGAAGAGAAAATGGAGCAGATCAGGGTCACCTGAGAAGAGCTGTTTTCCCACTATTTTACTATTTTTAAGCCTTTAACATGAAAGTAAACCAGGCAGAGAATGTGAAAACCACTAGTAATTGTTATTCGCTCATTTCAAAGCTATAAAATGATAAAAGATATTTCTTGTGTCTCAAAGTGGAAATCTGAAAAGGTTTAGTTTAAAAATAATGTCTGAGTTACTTTTAAGTTTTCAGGGTACATGTGCCTCTATTAGATGTGATTTTTGTAGAACAAGAAGGCAGAAAGATAAAAAACTTTGTCCCCATTTATTTTCATCTCTGAGGGAGTTTCAACTACACATGATGTAAGGAAACTTTTTTTTCCCTGTTTTGGCTTTGTGCTGTGAAGATTATGCAGCAGCTGGTTGCATGAGGTGTGTTTGACTTGGACGCAAGCGCCAATATATACAACATGTTTTTTTATCTTCTATGTTGCTCTCCAGCTCATATCCAGGACCACATCTGTGCTTGCTGTACAGTTTTTGGGTTGTTTGTGTTGCTGGCCGGTGGAGGTAGAGCAAACTGCAATCAGCAGAACTTTGAAGAATGCTGCTTTTCTTTTTTAGTCCACCTGTGTAGCCAACCACCCAGGGTTTCTGCATGTCTGCCATGTTTAGCAAAGCAAGTCTGCTAAACAAAGCCTTTGAACTCTGGCTGACTTAGGCTCATTTAGACAAGAGAGCAGAGGGAACAATCATTCCCAAGATGTAGGAGTCGCACCAATGTAAATATTTTATCACCTCAGACTCTGGAAGATGGCTGCATCGAAAAGAGGGAATGAGTAACTTTCGCTGAGGTACCTTTTCTCTTAAGGTCTCCTGACTGTGTCTACCACAATTAATTGTTACAGAGCATTTCATTAGAAAAGAAACAAGTACATGCAAGGGGCAGCTTAATTGCATCCCATTTGTTGTTTTATTATTTCCTAGTTGACTGTGATGATGAAGCATTGTTGGTAGTTTCCAGTGTGGGAGCAGGAATGTATTATAAGAGCTGGATAGTGCACCACTGCTCAGCCTATGAGCCGATTTTTCCCGGTGGCCACTCGCATTATTGCAGATAAAATGCCCAGAAAGCATGTTCTATATAGCCGATCATTGTAAAAGAGATGTTTATAAAACTGTTGACAGGACACTTTGAACTGCAAATAAAGTAAATTATGTTTTGGCGCATATTCAGAGGGCTGCATAACGCAGAAGCAAATCTGGGAGGTAGAAACTTTTTTTTTTTTACGTTTATGCAGCCAACCAATTCTTATAGAACTGAATGGGCACCATCTTAAGTCTGGTATCCAGCTCTCATAATACATCCAAGTGTGGGAGCTGATCCTTATCATTCTGGTTCTCATGGCTTATGCCAGATGGAGCTCTTGGTGGCAATTTCTGAGCTGCAGCACAGTGAAGCAGGAAGTACAACACACTAATGATGGAGGGCCTTAATGGTTAAAAGTGTTAAACCTTGTCTTCCCACACATGCTTATGAGCTATTAGAGTTTATGTTAATTAGCTTGTTTAACAGCCTGACTGACCTCTTTTGGTCTGTATAATATGCTCTTGCTTGAATCCTCCTGACTACAAATGATCACAGGTACTTGAATCAGGGATGGCTATGAGTTGGCGGGTTTTAAGAACGGCATTAGCTACTATACTAGTCCAACAGGATTTTATCAGAGGCTTGTTTTTCTCTCAGGTTTTCTTTCTTTGTTGTAGTTGAGCTGAGTTATGATGACTTTTGTTAACCCCTTTGCTTGAAGTAAGTGCATCTGTCCACACCCTAGCCATCCAACTTAATCAGTCTACTCTGAGACTCTGTCCCTACAAATTATCTCTTTCCTCATCCTGGGAGCTGGAGTGCAATGATCCATTTGAGCAAAAGAGACACCGCCCCCATTACTCTGAGATTGAGCTTGGCACCCCTCACACTGCATGCTGGTCGTAGTAGATGGGGCATAGTGGAAATCGTTTGTGTTTGAAAGGGGGCGTTAAAGCGCATTAATCTGCCTAAAATGGATAAAACTGGTAAATTTGAGCAGTTGCATCTGCATCCTAATCAGTCAAGATGCCATTTTACAAAAGCTCAATTTACAAAGGCCATTGCATCATCAACGAAATTAGCAAGGGATACAAACAGACAAAGACAGCAAAGCCCGAGAATCAGACATGACTGATAATAAGATGATTTGGGGAGTGAAATGCGTATTTGACTCACCGAGAGGCGTTGAAGATGAGACTCAGAGGTTACGGGAGTGTGGTTAATGCTGTTTCATCCTTGAGGAACAGGAAGGCGACTAAGAGTCTGCACAGCTCAAGGTGTGCACTGTTATTTATTGAGAGGACAGACAGAGATCACAGCGACCAAGATCCGTGGATACTCATTTCTCTCTGTTACTGCCTTTTGTTCTTTACTTAGGGATTTTTACACTGTGGCAAAAAATATCAGTTTGCCACAGTGTAATTACTACAATCCAACAAAAATGAAAACAGTGTCATTTGGTGATATGCTGCAGCAGGAATAGAGTTCTGAAAAGCCACATAAGGCCCTGGAGGTGCACCTGATCAAGCTTTGCATATTTCACACAGTTACATTGCATTTAGTTCTGTGGAAGCTACTGATTCTGACACCTCGGCTCCACTTCATCTACATAGCCGCTAATTTGCCAATCACAATAAAACTGCCGACAATCCAAAATGCAAGAGGAAATGAGAATCACTTGATGATAGCAAGTGCAAATCCTCTGGCACGCAATCAACATGTTTTTATTTGCACCATCTTTTTTTTTTTTTTTTTGTTACCAGTACTGCTCCCCATCAGTCTTAATCACTTCATTATAGTAGAACTGTACTTCACCCTGCTTTGCGTAGGTTTTCTGTTATGTGTTGAATTAGCAATTTAAATGAACTGTAATTTCAACAAAGTACATTAGAATTCAGCTCAATATATTTAGTTTCTAATTAAAACAATAAAGAATATCACAATAAAGTATTTCATATTGAGTTCAGTTAAGGAAGTCAGAAGGAGCCTATGAGTGTATAACCTCAGACAGGCCTGTCAAAGCCCGGTTGGATTCACTAAATGAGAGGCCAGGGGGCTAGAGGAATCCAGTTTCTCGGTCACTGATGAGCTGGGATGGGTTGGGTGCCAGATGTTTGTGGACATGCAAGGAATATGGCAAGACTAACCCTTCCAGCATGCTGTGAGAAGTGAAATAGCTTGGCACAGTCAAGGCGGTTCTCTCCTTGGCACAATGTGCTTGTGTGCAACCTTAATCCCAGTCCTTCTTCTCCCCAGCTTCAGACCAAATCCCAATCCACAGACATCAAATGTTCCTCTGATGTCATTATTTTTAACCACCCTTGCTATTTCTCACTCTTCTTTTTTTCCTTATAAGTCCCAGATCATCCTTTTCATCATGCTTTATTAGAGAACATGAAAGCATATTTTTATTTTCCAAAACGGAATCAAAGGCATTAACACATACGCCAGGGTGTGACATTATTTATTACAAGGGTATGATATTGTTCAAACACTCATATAAGATAAACAACCTCATTCAAATTCAAGGAATTTAAAGCGGGAAACTAATCAGGGCAATTAGCAATCACTATCTTTACTGTAGCTCCTCTTGCTTCTTGCTTTACTGGCATCCGGTGTATCTCTGCAATCATCTCAGTAGAGGCCCTATATAATCCTGATTGTGTCTTCCGTCTCGTACTGTCGTGCAGAATCAACGATATTACAGGTAGACTGAGTTAAGAGATAGCACTTTGATTTCTAGTAATTGATCCGATGAAGAAGATAGATTGTGTCCACTGCTCACATTCATCTTGCAAACATGTCTGTTCTCAAGGTTGTTACTCCTCATGGCTGATGCCTATTTCATCCTGGGTTTATGGTGCAGCATTTTGCTAACTTGTCACTATCATGCCTAAGGGGTCAATTGGAGGGCCTGATCACTGACCTTCTGGGTCTCTACAGCCATGTTTCGATGACCCCACCGCCAACTGCATCGATGAAGGATTGCCTGTTAGCGTCACAGGGAGTGCCCATGCGTCCCTGGAGCTGATTAAAACACAAGCTGATGGACGTTATTTACTGCATGGCCCATGTGTGTGTGTGATGTGTTCTGTTTATGTGTGCTCGTGTCTCAAGGACTCAGGCCCCAACAGGCTCTTGGCCTCATAACCCACCCCCTCACTCCCCCCCCCCATCTCACAGCCGTGCAATGGATCATGTGAGGGAAGGAGAAAGAGGAGGGGGAAGGCCAAGATGGCTGTCATTTCTTTCTGCTGGATGTGTCACCTCTTTAGCCTTGGTGAGAAGCTGGTTGAAGGTTGAAGGCTGCTGACATACGCTCAGAGCATTATATGCCAGAATGTGCAGAGTGTTCAGTGTTTGTGTGCATGTGTGTGTGAGTCTCGGTGTTCCTGATTGTTTTGTGTGGCCTATTACTTCATACTGTAAGTGTTTGCACGCGCATTCATGCGTGTGCGTGCATGTATGTGTATGCACCTTGGACAGCATTCCAGCTGATGGCTTGTCACTGATAGTGGCCCCACCGTGAAACGAAGGTCACAGCACTCTCTGGGTTTCATCTGGCCCTCTTATAGGAGTACTGCTGTAGCTGTCAGCTAATGAGACAGTAGAAGGGAGCGAGGGTGTGTGTTAATGAGAGTAGAGAGGATGGAGTAAGAGAAACAGAAAGGGAAAGAAAAAACTAGAAAGACAAAGAAAAAAAAATAGAGTCAGAACAAAATGTGAGAGAGAAGAGAACGAGCACAGAAAGGGGAAAACAAGAAACCAAGAAATGTACTGCAGCAGCGAAAAAAGAGAGAAGTCAGAGAGACAGAGTTACGCTCATGGGAAACAGTAGACAATGGGGACAAGGAAAAGGGGATGACAGACTTGAAGAAAAATTAAAAACAAAACTCTGTCTCAACTCTGTTTTCAAGCAAGTCATAAAATGTAGATCCTCAAAGCAGCAGAGAGCTGTGGCAGAACCAGTATGGGAGTGGTCTCCTGCAGTCTGCCATGGCCACTGACTGCACCACACCTTCCTACTGAGAGCATCCTGTCCTGTCTCCTTTACCTCCGCTCTATTTCCTTGTGCTTCTGTCTGTAGCTCAGTCTTTCTGTTTTGCTCCCTTTTTGACGTTTGCTCTTTTGTCGTCCCCGCCCCCCCCCCCCCCCCTTCCCAATTCCTTTAGAGCTCCCAGACAGTGCCTTGAGGCCACCGTACTCAGGAATGATGGATTGGGTTGAGGGTGCATGGAAGCAGAGGGGGTTGCGGAGCACTGCAGTGTAGCATGACTGATGGGAACATGCATTATTTTCCTGGAGGGATCGGCCAGCGAGGGCCAGAATGTAGTATATCGCTAGCGCACGTTAAAGGGCCCTGCAGCAAAGAGAAATGGGCACTTTTATAATGGTCATTCTGTAACCCTGAATCATGACCTGCTATTGCAATCAGTGTGTATTAGCTCATGGCAGCGACAGAGGAGGATATTGGCAGATGTTCAAGCCGCACTACAACATTTGCTCCTTGATGGTTTTCAGAACAGCCCTTGTTCTCCACCACAGACTTCAGAGCAAGTTAGCGTGTCCGTAAAAGGCTGCTTGGCTGAGACACTATCCAGTGACTCACCTCCACCATGGGACATCATCCCACACCCACTGGCCTCACGGTTATACATCATATATATGCAATGCTGGGGCCACCACCTACCCAGTTTTGTTTTTTCCCTTTCCAGGGTGAGCCAATAAGGTGGAGTCATGTACAAAATAGCAATAAGCATCCACCCAGCTGCTCCTTCAATGCTTTTAAGTCGTGTCATAATATTTTAACTTAAAATCTTTATTCTGCACCATGAATTTCCTGTGAATTGGTAAAAACGTCTGTAAATGCCCCTTCCCACTGTGTCTGTCATGCTGTGCATATGCACTGTAGCCTCGGCCTGGCTCATTCATTTATAATGAGTCGGTTATGACTCCCCTGAGTCACGCTGGAGACTACAGTCTTACTGTTCAGTCAACCAGAACCTCCTGTTGGAGCAGGAAGGCAGGGATGTGCCACCATACAGTGTTTATAACACAGGAGCACGGACATTCTGCTGTGATATTAGCATCTAGTGCACAAAGGAGATGGAATTTACGGTTCTATTTAACACGTGTTGTTTGGTTGTAATTGTAAATGTATCGCTTCAGAGAAAGCAAATACAAAATTAATTAATTTCATGGAGCCCATATTTAAAAATCCACAACAACATCTTGTTACGTCATGATTGATCAGTGTGAGAATAGACCCATATTTCTATCTTAAGATACTTTATTATAAAGTTAACGATACATGCACGTATCTCTGTGCATAACGTTTAAAAGGTTTCATTTTCTTTCAACATAACCACACATGACACCATTTCCTTAAACCATTTGCTTATAAATGTTTGATTTATACTTTGCCAACTAAGAGCTATTAGCCTTTTAGCTTCCCATGCATGCTGTTTCCCGACTTCCCACAAATGTATATTGGCTTTATGTTCAAATCATTGGGGTATAAATTCATAATGTATATTAGACACTAACGGAAGTCATTTATCCTGCACTTCCATTGGCAATGTAACAGCATTTTTTTACAATCACTGCATGTAGCACATGTCTGTAACTTTATTGTCAGATTTCTTTCTGATTCCTTCGATTCATGTTACATGCATACAAATAAGCCAATGACGAGCCAGTATTTATTTATGAACTCTGTGCCTGAGATCTGATGAGCCGAAAATAATAAGAGAAAGAGAGAGAATTTTAACAATACTTTAATAGGTTTTCCATGAAGGAGATGACTGGAAAAGTGAAACAAATGTTTGCTTTTGCCCTGCATGCAAAACATATGTATATGTTTACGAAAGTGTAAGAAGTATACTAGGTCAAATTTGTCTTTGAATTCTTAGTTGGTCATCTTAGACATGCAATTCAAATGCCCAATTTACAGTCTTGTTTTGAAAGTGAATCAAGCACAAAAATTCTCCATACTTTAGATAACTCACAGAGATTATAGCTGAACTATTATCCAAGTGGGGTGTATTGAGAACCCAGCCAAGTGGCTCAGCAATTATTCACACAGGAAAGTGCCACAATAATAATCATAGTGGTAATAGCCTGGGTGCAGTCTGCCCGTGTCAAATTCACAGGGCTCTGCAGGGTCCACACTGGGAAAAGGTCAACAGTCCTGAACCAATACTATCAGACTAAACAGTGTGGAAGCCAAATCCCTAGAAAAATATCATCATTTCATTGTTTTGTTTTTAATAATTCAGCAGCTTTGTCAAATGTACATATGCCTTTCTTGTATGACACCATACAGTATGTAAAAAGTCGAGCTAGGAACAGACTTCTGTGCCTGGTGAGGAGTTTATCTTTCAGCAGTTGTTGCACTACTTCTTCTATGTATCAGCAGTATGATCTGTGAAAATGAATAAATGTGCCATTTTATATCAGTTTTTTTGGCTTTAACTGCTGTAAGTTTCTGCGCCCTACAACTCCTGGAATGTTTGCCTCAGCTGGTGGTAATGGTGCGTTAAGCTCTTTCCTTTCCCGCAAAGATGTGGATGCAGGAATTCAGATGTCCAGGAATACACACATTTTCCATTTTCTCAGGTAGACCTACCAGTCAGACGTTTCCTGCAACTCTAGCAGTCCAACTGATCTACTTAATTTTGTCATATTTTATCCTCAGGTTTGAAGTTGGTTACTTTTGCTCTGTTCACCTGGAATACCTTCATTTGATAGGTGATAATTAGATATTTGACTTCTGACAACACCCATCAACATCAGCTTAAAAACTCACATTATTTTAGATTAGCTTGTGCTGGTGCGTGTCTTTGTCATTTTTCTGCACAGGTGTGACCAGTCAAATTCAATCTTGGTCCTTTCATTCACCTCCATTGCTTTAATCTGTTTTGGCATTTTGATATAGGCTGGGTACATTTGGCAGGCCATTTGATTAAGTCCTAGGTCTCCTCAGTATTTATTTTAACAGTTTGTCAAAGTGTCAAGTCTCATTGCTGTTCATCCTTGTGCCATAGCCTGTAAAATTATATTTTATTACATTGCATTATCCTTTTAGCCCTCAACACAAAAGAAGTCCCAACCCATTTTATGTTACACGTCAGCAGATAGAACCCGTCTGTGAAAAGATGACTCCATATTTATAATAAAGACAGGACTTAGTGTGCATTAACTCAAGCTGTTGAGAAGCTGAAGGCACATACTATTCCACACACTGCTGTCACAGTCCAGCCATCTTCACTCGGCTTGGATCTTGTGGGAGTCTCTCAGGTGTTTAGGAGTCTGGGAACAGAGGCTTTGTGAGGGGAAGAAGCTGGTGCCAAACGACTAAACCTAAACACTGTTAGAGCACACTTCATCCCCTCTGTCTCCTGCCGTGTCTTCCTCAGTTCTTTCATCTCTCTTCCTCTGCCACAGCCCTGTTCTCGCTCCTTCTCTCTCTCTCTCTCTCTCCCTCCTCCATCCTATCCATTTTCAATCTGCCTCTGCTTTTTATCTTTGTTTCTCCATCTTTCTCCCTCCCCCATCCTCGCCTGCTGCGAACTAGTTGGGCTGCAGAGAACACAGAGCCCGAGGACAGGATGTCAGGAAGTCAGCTCCCATGAAAGGCAATGGGTCGCCACCATGCCTGTATAAGGCCAGATGACTGGCCAGGAGTGTGTGTGTGTGTGTGTGTGTGTGCGTGCGTGTGTCTGTGTGTGGGTATTTGAGTAAACGTATCTACCATTGTGTGTTTCCACGCACACACATGAGGTTTTGGGTTTGCCCGTGTAGGCCATATGTGTGTGAGTGTGTGCACTCACTTGAGTATGTCATGTCAGTGTGTGTGTGTATCTTTGTGTGACTGCAGGCCAGCAGCAGGCTGACGTGTGCCGTGCAGCCACAGGGACCAAAAAGGGGCTCTGCTCTCTCTCAGCTAATCCAAACAAAGCTCAGGCTGAGCTAGAATGAAGAATGTCTGCACTGTTGGCCGCAAAGGGTCAACCAGGATGAGTGTGCTGAGAGGAGAGGTGGGGTGGTGGGGATGGTATGGTGTTTTTGTTTGTCTATGTGTGTGTGAGAGACACACACCACCTTTATGTGTGGTCCATGTGTGCTCTTGTGTAAGTGTTTGCCTGCATGTGACTCAGTATTCTCATTGTGTACTTGAATCAAAGTGCTGTGTTAACTTGCAGGCATCTCTTGGTGGGCAGGCTATTCTTATCCTCAGACTTACCTGATTGCCATGTACAGTCACAGAGAGATGATGAATTCACCCTTGTTATAACATATTCAGTCTGCACCAGAGTCATACACAAGGGAGAAAAACACATTCAAATACATACATACACATAAAAGCCGGAGGCACATGCACCATATCTATGTGATTCTTCTTCATGTGTTTATCCATCTTCTTCATGTGTTTATCTGAGTCTGAGTGCTTCTTCCAAGACTCATGAGTTCTGTATACAAAAACAACTCATTTTATTTCCTGAAAGTGGAAACCCCATATAAGTTTGTTGTTTTTTTTCTAACCCATTCCAGTAACATTTGCTCAACACATTCCCTTTTGGCTCTGTCCTCAGATTCCTGTTGCATTTCAAAACTCTAACCACTGAGAGTTGATCTGTACTTTTAGTCAGGGTGACTGGTGAAATGCACAGTTGAGGTTTGGAAATTTGACTGTTTTCCTGAGCCAAAGGGATCATTAGTCGCTAGTCAACAACACGGCTATGTCACGGGTTTTCCAGTGAGCTAAGAAGTCCGATGAGCACACATGAGGTTTGTCTTCACAGCCAACTTACTCTGAAGATCACAGAAATTTCCTCTCCTCTTTTCTTAAACTGAGTCAAATCAACAGAAGTGTTAAAGTCAAGAGCACACATTTGAATGTAGACTCACCAAAGCTAAAGAAATATGATCCGTCCCCTAAGACCTACTCTTGCTGGAAAAGTCTAGGATGTGGAAATACTAAGGTTGAATCACGATGTGTTAACAGTCTCATAGCTGCTCCTCTCTGAGGCACTGGCATGTATATGAGCAAACAACTGGAACTAAATTCACTGCAGTTTGCCTGAAGTGGTCAAAAGGCTATTGTGAGACCTGGCGCAAGTGGAGACACCCATCACACACCCAGCAGTGTCACTGTGAGAAAGAAGTTGGCAAAGAGTTTGGTATGTGATGTCCAGTGATGTGATATATATATATGTGTGTGTTTGTATGCGTGTGTCTATCTGTGTGTGTAAATGAGAGGGAGAGACATAATGTAACATAACATCCTTTTCTCATCCTGTCAGTATTTCTGGATGTTCGTGGGTGTTCTATAAATTCATCCAGTCTGTTAATACATGGTTAACATTATGAATGTCATCCTGGATAAAAGATTTTGTAGACTGTAATGTCACTGACGCCCTTTTCGCTATGTGTGAGTATGCATGTGTGTGTGTGTGTGTGTGGCAGAAAGAGAAACGGCAAGTAAATTTGAACATGTGTGTGTCTGATTAGTCTCCATGTGTCCCGATAGCCCATCGGCCATGGATTTTAGAGCAGATGTGACTGGTTTGACCTCTGACCTCTGAATATTTCACTGCAAGGGTACATCCATGGGTACTGCATTTGCTTCTATAGACTGATGTTTTGTTTTGTTTTTTTCTTGACTGTATTGTGCAACTGAAATGCTGTGGGACTGTTACTGTAATATACAACTTTGCAGTGCATCAGAAAGCAAATGCAGAAAGCTTTTATATATAATGATAATGAAACTATTTTGGTATTGAAAGTGAATCTTTTACCTTCTGTGCACTTTCTGTCATGAAGAATTTGTGGCTGTTATGAAACAATACAGCAGCGTAGGAGGCCATTTACGATGGGGTTCAGTCCATTTGCAGTGGAAAATGCTCAAACCCTCTCAGTATCCCGCTCAGGCTCTTGTTCACTTCACCATAGCTTAGCCCCAAAACTGGAACTAGTTAGAATATAATGAAATATTTGACAATTTATGTAAACCCCCTGCTATCCGTCCATAGCTCCCAGGCACAAAGTAACACTGCCATTTCACAAGCAGGCCAATTAAAAGCCAGTGACATTCAGGTGTGGGAGACAAAGTGACATTATAAGTAATTCCTGCTAAAACCCAGTGACATTACAGCAACAATCGGCCAACTAGAGCACGGGCGTTCACTGACCATCTTTAATCTACTGGGTTCTTTAGAGAAGAATGGGGTACTGTGTTGGGAAACCGCTGGCGGGAACTTTGTAGCAATGAGCAGCCCTTCAAATGTCAGTAGGCATTTTTCTCTGTAGTTTTTTTAGCAGTTGAGATGCTCTACTGTACAGGGTAGCAGGGGGATTGAAGGGGAGATGTCCTCTTTCTAGCCGTGATCAGAATCTAAATCACCTTTATTACCAAGGATATTAACATGTTAGATGCGTTTGTGATGCATGCATTAAACACTTTATGCAGAATGTAGCACTGCAGCACACATGCTTATGTTACTTAAAGATATGCATGCTGGGTATATGTGAAGGGAATTGCACATTGTTACGGTGGTGACAAGAATACATTAGTTATTCAGAATAGACCTGCTAAGAAAGCGGGGGAGTCCCCTCCTCACACCTATTCTCCTGTTATATCCTCGCTCTCTTGCTTATGCAGATGTTATCCCCCCCACCCCTCCCCCCCTTTGCATTAGTGTGAGATAGGAGCACTGAAGGCCCTAATAAAGGACATCTCAGGGACGAAGGAGCTTGGGGTTTGAAGGTCGCACCATAGAGTCTGTACCACATTGCTTAGGGCAGCATTACTCCCTTACTCAAGTGTGCGTGCACGTGCACGTGCATGTTTACGATTCTGCTAGGTGTGCATAATCTAAGTAGTGTGTGTGTGCTTGTGCCACGTCTGCTTGCACAAACGCGCAATTAAGTATGCATGCTCTATCTAGTGAGTCAATGGGAAGAGAAGAGGACATTCTGTCTATCTGCTGGATGTGTGCTTACTCCCAAAGACCTGGCTTCGGGCTAAACTCTTCTGCTCATTAAACCATACAGGAAAAGTCCCATCACTCTTGCACACAGAGCCTTAATCAGCATACGTTGCAGCCCTGATCGCACTGCCTTCCCACCAAATGAACATCTGCATTAACAAGTCTATGACATCTCACTTACTGTATGTGCTTATATGCATGTACCATATGGTTATGCAGGCACAGATTATGTATATATAGTGCAGACTAGCAGTGGTGACAGATCTCAGGTGGAAAGAAATGTCTGTCTCCCTGACCTGACCTCTTCTTCTTTCCACCTATTAGCCTGGCTTCTCATGCGGAGCCACAAGTGTCACATCGCATCATTGGGAGGCACCACTGGTAGAAATATTAATATGGGCGTCCTAGTAGCCGAATGGTTACTGTGCATGTATCTATCTTTCCTTGTTTCCTGTCTGCTTCTTCAGTAATGTTTGTCAAATAAAGGCAAAGAGGCAAAAAAATAAGTTTAAAGAATAAAAAGCTACTCCTCCTCGGCACCTTTCATGTCAGCCTCTGTCATCAGCATTTGAATAGGTGAATGTGGCATGTATTGTAAAACATTTTGAGTGGTCAAAAGACTAGAAGCGTGCTGTATAAATGTAGTCCATTTACCATTTATCCTAATATGGTGAAGATTAGAGAAAAAAGCTTTTTTCGCTCCCTCTCTCTCTTTTTACCCTCAGCAAACAGATTAGCACCTAATCCACCAGGGGTAAGGGGAGATGAATTGTTCCTGATTAGCTACATTGGGATAAATAAACATGTCTGTTGCAACTGGATCCACGCTGCAGAAGGCAATTTTTATCATTTAATCATTTATTCTCATGTTTAGTCTTAAAAATCCTACTTTCTGTGAAATCATTGAATTTTCCACTTTCTCTTCTTTTCAGTTTTAAGTACAATAAGTTAGATTGATCTAGAAGTTTAAAGACAACTTTTTACAGTACGGTACACATTAATTTGCACTGGATACAAATTAAATTTCCTCACCCTAGCCAACATAAAAGGATATTTTTACATGGGTCTTTCCCTTCCTTCTCTGTCAGCTTAATCCTTTTCTTTCTTTGGTGTTTCTCTTATTATTAGGCATACAGTACCAGTCAACAGTTTGGACACGCCTTCCTACTCCCTTTAATGCTGAAGTGTGTTCATACTTTTGCTTAGTACTGTATGCCTGTTTGTGGCCTTGATTTAAGCAAGGCTGCATTTTGGCCTTGATCTCAACTGGGGTGTTATTACTTATACCCTGATACCTCTTCGGATAGAATTAGCTGTTAGAGATGTACCAGGCCAGCATGTGGCACGTCAGAGCAGAGCTAAGATGTGTGAACAGTTTCTTCTTCTGGACTCAGGGGAGAACATTGTCATCGTCCTGGCATTGGTCCAGCCATGCATGGCACAGGCATTATGTACTCTCGGATGAGCAGGCGCCATGCAGGGGCAAAAAGTGTGTTTCCCTGGCAATGACTATGTCTGTGCATTCTCTATGAGGTCTGACGTAAAGCAAGACTAAGCGATAAGAGCGGTGTAGGGTAAATGATGATGGTGGGGGATGGGGCAGCGGAACTGATGTTGGTAGTAACCTCTCCATTTAGGCTGCCGGCCTCATTTCCCATCTGAACAGACAAACAGGTAAAACATGTAAAAATGGAGACTGTGCAGTGCACTTTACAGCAAGGATCAAGGGTTGCTGTGTAGCCGGTGGCACATTTCTTCTATATCAGGGCATCAAAGTTGTATTTTTTTCAACACTCTTCTTCAGAGGCCCCCAGGTTAGCCAGCGGGATTCGCACTTTTCATTTTATTTAATCATGCATGAAGGTTCTATGCTAATCCTGAATATTGTCAAGTACAATTTGATGTCCACACCTGCTCCTTTTACACACACCGCAAGAGATTCTAATAATTTATC
Source organism: Scomber scombrus (assembly GCF_963691925.1). Lineage (NCBI taxonomy): Eukaryota > Metazoa > Chordata > Actinopteri > Scombriformes > Scombridae > Scomber > Scomber scombrus. The sequence goes on along the minus strand of NC_084974.1, from coordinate 28,277,855 downwards.
CCAAGGACAACCCGGTACAACATTTGAGCAGTTTCACTACATCAGATCAGGCTACAGTAGGTGTAAATAATGTAACCAACCTGAATCCCGGAGCTTGGCGAGAAGTTCAGACTTGTTTTCCTTATTTCCTGAAAAAAAAAAATCTGGATACATCAGAGAGAGGGCCAGACAGATGAGATCTATAATTTCCAACTGGATCTCTGAATCATTCCTCAGCACACCCATACAATGTTCAGGTTGCTTGTTACACAAAGCCTTTTCCTGACACAGACATACATTTACCAGATTGTTTGTTAACTTTGTCAGCATGCTGATATCGACGCAGACACTGCCGAAAACATGAATTCAATATTTGGGCTAATGGAATTTATTTTGTAGAGTGAACTGGAATTTGACAGCACAAGAAAGACAGCGGCAGACTGAGTTGCAGAGAATTTTTTGAAATACAGCTGAGATCAACTATTTCTTTTTTATTTGTTGTTTTGGTAAAAAATGGAAGAGAGAAGGTACAATAAAAGAATTGCTTTACAGAGTGAGCAGAACATTCACAGTGGCGCACCGCATAAACCTTTCTCTGGTCAGAGGCCGTTTTTAACCTTTGTGTGTGATCCAAAATGCCAAAGAGCCAAACGTCTTTCATTAATCTCAAGACACAAAGCTCCTTGCATCAGCACAACCTGCAGAGTGCTGGCAAAGTGAGAATCATATCCCAAACTTTTAGAGGAAAAAGAACTGCTCCCACCTCGGTTACAGCACACTGCCTACATCGCTTTCCTCCTCCACCTTGTTCTTTTTTTAATTAGGGGGGAAATGTTGCCATAGGGCTGATGCATAAGGGACAAAGCACTTAGCATGTCTGGCCCTAACTAAGATTCTACATTCTGGTTCCTAAAATAAATCAATTTATTACCCCCTCCTGGGTATGCTTTCTCATGCCTAAAAGAAGCACGATGTTGATTATATCTTTAGCTGCCACACTCTGTAGACTACCCAAGCTTAAGCTGTGTGGCCAAATTTAAATGAAAGGACTGTGGGACATGAATTTGCATAATACACACATGGAGAAAAAGAGGGAGCATGAAGGTAGAGCCTGAGATGAAGTGACTGCTCCTTCTATGAAGCAAAAATGAAAGCCCCCTCACTCTTCCAAATCTCCATCCTACATCCAGATGCTATCATCTGTTAAATTACTACCTCAACTCAATGACGTACAATATCCTCAGATACACCTCATGCACATTCATCCTAATGTTTAATTCTCTTGAAAGTTGATCACAGGGCATGTTTTTCTTTCTCTCCACTCCCTTTTTTTCTCCGTCTCCCTGTGGCGATGTCACAGGGGATTAAGTCATGGCGGCCAAGGGACTTGTTTATGATTCATCTGGAGGGGGGGCTGGAGCCGGTAGTAGTACCCACAGGGCAGGCAGCTAGCAGGCTACTTTCCCAATTCCCTCGCTTTCCTGGATGCTAACAGAGTGCTGAATCTCTAAATGGGTCTTGTAGAGATGACGTAGAGTAGATTTACATTCAGATTACACATTTCAAACTGACGTAAATCCTGCATCATGTGGTATATATTAAAATTCTGATACATGATTTTTCATTTGCTGTTATAGAAAGGAGATTTTTTTATTAATAATAAATTACCTGATTGAAAATCCAGGTTCAATAGTTTCCAGTCTTAGGAAGGCACCACATCTCACCTTTATGCTTTCTTTTTTTTTTTTTTTTTTCTTAATTTGTATCTATCCTAACACAATAGTTGCTCAAAATGAACAGTGACTCGTTTTTCTTGCTGTAACCATCCCTCCTGTTCATACTGGTCATTAAGAGATTCATTATGCATTTACAATGTAAGTGATGGAGGAAAAAATCCAATGCCCTTGTTTTGAGTAAAAATGTATTTAAAAGTTTGAGGCTTCAGCTGTCAGCCATCAACCATCAATTCAATGTGTTTGAAATGTAATGTTTTTAATACCAGAGTCCCTCTATTTTCACTCTACCACCGCTGAACAGGTAAATACTGTCATGTGAGACACAAAGAGAATTTTAAATAAAAATGTGGAAAATATCCACTTTATTTTCTAATTCAGTTGAAACTTCAAATTTTCTTAATATAAACCGTCGAATATATTTTTGCTCAAAAAGGAAAAAAAACAAAGGTATGGTCAGTATGAACAGGAGGAATGGTTGCAGAGACAAAACCTGTTTGAGTGTTTATATGGACTATTGTTAAGACAGACTTAAAAAAATGTGAACCTATCCTTTAATCCAACATCAACTCTAACCCTCCTTTACAATTTCTAGTCTTGTGCAAATCCTCCATCGCTTCCCAGACAGATTCTAAGTCCTGTTTTATCCGTATTCCCTTACGGAGGACATCTAAGTGCTCTAGGCTCAACTAATTGCATGTCATATTTTAAACAACCTGTAATAGTTCATTAACGGTCTTAATAAGTGTGGGTCTATACTGTGGTGAGGCTTGTTTTTAATAAGGCTTCTCACAGTAGGTAAACCACAACCAGTACTAAAGCTTAGTTTGAAGCACATGTGCAACCACAAAACAAGCAAGTCTCATGCCAGGTTTTATTTCCTATTGTTGTCCCATTACTATTCTCTTTAGTGGAGAATGAAAAGCGGTTTTTCTATTAGTGACAGACTACAGGAGGATGGTGTTATTCAACTTCACTGCCCTGGCGTCAAGGGAACTAACATATTACTGCCATTCAGTGGGACTTACTGTCTTCTTTTAATTGCTCTTTTAATTAACTTGTGTTTAGCCCTCATCTTGTCAGAGGATGCCCGAGCATGCCATTTAGCACAGGGTAATGAGATTAACCTCTCGTTGACCACGCAAATGTAGATTAAACATTATGGCCAAATGAAATGAGCTGGGCTTTATTTACTCATGAGTACAGGCAGGCGGCAGGGAGGCGAGCCACAACTCTCTCAGCAGTAACATAGCTAAAATGTCAAGGGGATAGAGGGGAGTGTGTTTGGCATTGAGTCGTGAGTGTGGCCAACCAGCTGCATGGGGAGGAAAGAGAAAGCAGCCAGCGCTGGAAAATAGTACGAAATTCTCCCACTGCTTTTCTATCTCAGGAGAGACGACTGCAGACAGTTGATGAAAACGCTGCTAATCAGTCAGTCACACTCACACGTGTTAAACTTCACACACAAACGCAGACACACTCACCTACAGCACCCCGGACTCCTTCTACAACTTTTTTCTCTCGCTGTCTCTCTGTACACATTAAGTTAGAAGGGAATGCAAATGACACCCTCTCCCTCCCTCATATACAAGTATATAATGACATGACCTAAACCGAGAAGACACGCAGTGGGTGAGCACGCTAAACGGCCCAGGCAGGAGGGAACAACACGTGGCATGTTTAGCTGGGTTTTTTTTTCCTTTCCTCTTCATCCCAGTGAATTCTTTTCCAAACATTGTAACATTGCACAACATTGATTGTAATGTCTGAGGACAAACACATGAACGCTGTTCCTCGGAGATCTTGAAATCAATTGAGTCATATCCTCACAGTGTTGAGGACTTATTCTTAACTTGCACACTAAATTCCACTGTTCTTTCAAGGATCTGTACATGTCATATGAATCTTTAAAGGACTCCCGATACATTTGGAAACATACATTCTCAATGGGTTTTTTTTTGTTTTTTTAAAGGCATTGTCAGCACCATTCAGGAAAAAAAAACATCATAATGTATCTATAATACAAACATGGTATCATATCAAATTAAATGCCTATGTAGTATCATGCCTTTTTTCATATGATCCATATCATATTCTACAGTGAATGTGACTTCTGTCTGATCCTAGTAGTTGTTGCTCCACAATTCTTGCAATTTGCCCTCATTTCCTTTGGCACATCAGTTAACCGTTTCCATGCCAATGGCCTACTTTATACCTCCTCAGCCGCTGTACCCCCCCTCCAAAAAAAAAAGGGCACGTGACTCCTTGTTTTTAGGCAGAATCAAGTTCAGTCAAAGGTATCTTTAAATAAAGAACTGTGCTTTTATTTTGTCTGTTTAAAATGTTGATCTCTGGCTTTGCTTTATCGAGGGAACCTTTACTGGAACAGTGTGAGCCGATTGCAGAGAATTAAGTTGTGACCTTCGCCCCGTTTCCTGCTCGCCTGAGGTGTCACTGCAAGCAAATCTCCTTCTCCCTGCCGGAATAAGCTACCTTGGCCCAGCTAGTGCCACACCTCGCTTTAATCAGGCTTGTGGGAGTAAAATATGGGCCTGGCGAGCAGGCTGCGCCCGAACTCCATTCATCTGGTTTCAATCTTCTCTGCGCCCTCGGATGTGGCCGCGTGGGCATTCCTTTTCTAGACATTTGGGGGGGTGGGATGATGTGGTGCTGAGCAGCACAAAGGCCAGTATTTGTTCGGAGGAGTGTGTGTGTGTGTGTGTGTGTGTGTGTGTGTGTGTGTGTGTGTGTGTGTGTGTGTGTGTGTGTGTGTGTGTGTGTGTGTGTGTGTGTGTGTGTGTGTGTGTATGTGTGTAGTTATATCACTGTTCAGAGCCAGAAACATGCAGACAGTTACTGCTAAAACATGGCGTTGCCTTTCTGATGTGGACAACACATACGACTGAACACTTGTCTTGAGTAGATATAGTAATTCATACTTATATTGGCCAATGAATGCATTCCACTTACATGTTCTTTGGATTATACAGCTTGTTTTTTACACCCTGTAGGTTACTTTGCATGTTTGTTATTCCCACCACATATATGAATAATCTGTAGGTGTGTTTTGTATGTATGAGCGTGTATATAGGTGAATACGGTTAGTGTCCTGTATGAATGGACTTAGCTAATCATAAGGACAGATGGTAGGTTGGTCCATTAGCTCTCCTAAATTAGCATAAGTGAGGCCTTTCCTGGAAGCCTTGCAGGGCCTGTTGACCTCCTTGGCCATCGTGCAAACACCACTCTGCCTATGTCAGCTGCCCCACTAGTCAACACCTTTCAGCATACAGCTGCCAAAACAGACGTGGCATCTGCTCACCTCTGGGGAAATGGCAGCCATCAATGTGTCCTTCCCAGTCACTGGCTTCGATGGATAGGTTACCTCCTTTGCAGCAGCGGCAGAAGCAGCTGTAACAATATAATCTTCTCATTTGTGTACGAGGCGCCCCCTGCTTTGTTTTTTTCCACTCAACCGATCACGTAAAATGATATGTCAGATGCATACCATAGGACTGGCGACAGCGCTAATATGTCAGTGACGCAGCGCACTAGTGCTGGGCGGATGGAGAGAGGGAGTTAGCGTCCCGTCTGTTTTCAATTAGCCGATGAAATGTACAACATGGGAGCTGCTCTGTTGTGTTCAATTCCTATTCTCCCATGAATCCAGTGAAGTAAATTAGTGCCTTCGCTGAGAGAGGCTTCACCGTCTAACCCCAGGTGAACTTGGACTTTAGACAGTGATAAATAATCACAGTGACCTAAATAATGGAATTAAATCTGTGTGTGCAGAGAGGCGAGGAAGAGGAGGAGAAGAATAGGAGGAGTGTCCAGATTCCCTACATGCTCCCAATATAACACTATAAGCTCCCAATATGTACTGCTTATATGTCCCGATTGGGGTTATCTCCCAGTTCTTCTAAAGATGAGTTTAACGTTACTCTAAATATAGCAGTAGCTCTTGTCTTGTTTTGGCCCCGTTCTCCTTGTTCTCCGTCACGTGCTGCCAAACTTAACCATATACCCCACTGTGGCTTTTATTGTCTTCCCACAAGTTGTTAAATGCTTCTTTGAAACAGCACTGGGGTATTGAATTGCATTTAATAAAAGTCAGGGGTGCAGTACTTTATAGTGCACGAGGCAGATAGTATTTGAAGTTTTCATCAGCCTCACACTATTGTGAAGCATCCATCATCAGAGAGAGCCTGGGCGACCGCGATACATTCCACTTCCTGTGGTCATACACCTAGTCAGCTCTATTTTCAACCTAATGGACATAAAAAATTGCAGATTGCAGCAAAATGGACTTGGCAGCACAAAAGCTTATTAAGTATTGATCCGCTGAGGTCAGTGCCCATGTGCAGCTACTCCAACAATGTGAGAGGAGTTCGTTCACACTCTTGCCAGCCGCAAATTGAGATTAGACCACATAAATAACTGGGGAAATTGAGGAGCATTTTGTGTCTTGGGGACCAGAGAACTGTGCCTGTGGTTGGATGATGTGCCAGGATAAGGGGTAGGAGAAAAAGGTTGTTTATATGTGCACTGTAGGCATTATGGCTGTTTATATCACAGCTAGTCCATCTGTCCAAACTCCAGCAGTGCTTTGCTGATGTATACCATATCAATGCCCAACAGGAGAGCTTTAAGTTGATCAGCAGCAGGCGTACCTGTCTTCTAAAGTGTTTTAATGAATACAGCTCATCTTGTCTCTCACTGTGCCATCTGTCAGGCATGCAGGGTCAAACAGAGCTTTCACTGTGTTGTCTATACTGTGGTGTCTGTTCCTCAAGATCTCTGTGATGAATATTATCTCCTTATTTTCAAACCCCCACCAACAAAAGTACCTTTATGCCCCTCAGACAAAAAAAAAAGAAGCTCTGGGACAAAAGCTTTTTGAATACAAAGGAATAAAAAAAATATTCTTTGCAAGAATGAAATTCTTGTTCATGGCAGGAAACCAAATTTGATATCTGTCAAAACAAATGTAATTTTTGTTACTGGATTTGGGGTTGTGCTTTTCTATAGCCCTAATTGCTGACTTAAACAGCCATTCTCTTCCATCTTACACACTTGCTAGTGAAAATGAGTTTCAGCCGATGTTCTAGGAAACAGCAAAAACGTGTTTTATTTTAAATGAAACACTTTTGTCAATGTCTCAATATGTCAAAGGATCCACTCACCTCCATCAAAATGTATTCCACTAGTTTTCTCAGTGGGGGACTGCAGGTTTATTTGAGCCTGTGTACGCTTGCTGCAGGGAGGAATTGCCCTTTACATACAGACTCAGTAACCTTGGTGATACGTTTCTGCAAGGCATTAACTCTCTTATCTTTGCCGCTTGCTCTCCATAGACTCAGATGTGGAGATCCTCATGCAGAACAAAGTGAATGTGCACACATGCTGGTTTGTTTAGACCTTGCCAGATGTTGGGTGGATCCGTTGCTGTAGCGAAATAGAGAGGTCACTGTCCAAGCCCCATTTAACTGAAGCGTGTTATCTGGTGCAAAACAGACCATTTGACATTTAGACCTTGTTCAGTCTGAACACATTAAAGGGAGGAAAAATGTGTTGAATGCTGTTTTTGAAGCCGAATGTAACCCTGTAAATGGTTTAACACCACATGAGCTTCCAGAGATTATTCTGCAAGTCAAGCTGAAGTCTCTAAGATGCATTGCTGCAATTAACATTTTAAATGGGGACCATGCTTTCCAAAAATGAATTGTTTTTTAATTAGAAAAGAAAAGAAAAAAAAACATCCAGCCACTGACAATCACTTTTCTTTGTGGGAGAGACTGGAGTTCTTCAAAGTCTCCTGCATGTCATTCTTTCCACTTGGTCACGTGTCCAGTTGCAGTTTTTTACAAAAGCCACAATAAGGTGGAAAAAATCTAAAGTCAGACTGCTTATAATAATGTTTAGTGTCTAAGAGCTCTTTTCCATTTGAAAAAAAACAAGTAAACTGTACAAAGATGGTAAAGTGCTAGTAAAAGCACAGCTTCTCCAGCTATTATGGTGAAAGCGGAGCGGCCCTCGGAAACTCACAGACCACTGTGCATAGCCAAACTTCTCACGTGATGCTAGTCAGCCAATCAAATCTGTACACGAGAAGAGACTCGACTGTCTGTAATGGATTCATAGTATATGTGAAGAGTGTGATGAGGAGGATGGCAACCAGCTTCCAGGTGCCACCAGAACAAAATAGGCCTGGATCCACGTGACCTCCATCCACATTAAGACCTGGCAGGAGGACAGACTACATATGCACACAGCGGAGACCCACAGCACACCATTCACATACACAGGAGAAGAGATAATAAAAGACATTACTCAAACAGGAGAGAGACAAAGAAAAATAAAGATATGAGTCAGAGAGAGAGAGACATGCAGTGAGGATGAACTGCAGGATGCGGAACCAGATCCAAAACCTCAGGAAATGGCACCGACAGTCAGGGATGCAGAGCAGTTCCAGGATGGGTGCTGGTCCAGGAAGAGATGCCTCAGAGACATGAGAGGACAGGAGGAGATAAAGGGGAATATAGAGGGGCACACAGCTCAGATGCTCAGAAAACAAACAGAAGGTTAGAGAGATACAATGGTTATCAGACCAGTTGCAATGCAGGTTGGTGAAAACTGTGCATGGGGCCTGTGTAGGCCTTTATGAGGAGCTCTTTGCTCTTTGGACCATTTCATTCTAAATGCAGAAGATTTATGGAGCAACCGTAGCATCTTGGACAGCTACACCAAGTGTGAGTGTGGGTGACTCCACCAGATGCAGCATTGATAAGATGAGTATAGCACTGTAAGCAGGTTTCACTGACTCTCCCTCCCCTGGGGTATGTCGTAATTAGCTTTTTTCCCCCATCTCCTCCCTACTTCCTTATTTTGCTGATGGAAAATGCAGTATAGTTTGGGGGAATTAAAAGCGCTTGTTGTGAAACTAATTTGGGATCTATTTTGGGGATCTGACAGCGGGATGGCATCCCAATCGCTCTACGACAGCAATGACAAGGCCATGAAAGGGATTCTAATGAAGGCAATAAGAGCAGTACAAGGTGAACATTTACCACAGGGCCTTATATTTTCCAAGCCTCAGTGGCATTTTATCTCCTTCTTTGCCATTCCCAGTGGTCTTCCCTCTCTTTTCCCATTTGCTTCCCCCTCCAGGTTCAAGGGATTTGCTTGGAAATGATTCCATCCCTTCTTTTTCTCCTCAAATGTAGTTCTTAGAAACCCCTCATCAAAGATGAACATAAACAAGATGGCCCTAATTTTTAGATGTTTTCCTCTCAAGCTTCAGTTGGCTCACTCCTCTAGTGGCTCTCATAACTAGAGGAACATAATATGATACATATGGTGGCTCTCATAACATAACTGTAGTAGCACAGAACAGTGCTGCAAATGAATGCAATATAAAAGGGTGACACTCATGCTAAATAGCGCATAACAAATAATTATTTCTCATAAAAAGTTCATTGAAGAGGCACAAAAATGTAACCTCAGTCATGAAGAGGCTTTTTTTTGGGAACTACCTGCTAGCAATTCCTAATTAGCAGTTATTTGTTCCTTACTCATTCCTTGGTAATGACTTAATGTACGTTATTGTAAAATGTTACCAACAAAAGTTCCATGTCAGCAGAAGGGTGTGTTGGTCGCTGGGTGTGAGGCAAAGAGGATTATGGGATTTTATCCCTTCAAAGAGCCAGCCTCAAGTCAGGGTTAAAAAAAAACTCAACCCCTTTGATTTTCACAGGAGCAACATATTCATGAGTTGGACCTTGAAACTACAAGGAGACTAGTGTAGTGTGCCATATGCAAAACATGTGTTTTAATAGGGCATGATAACTTAGTTCATTTAAAGAGACTTACCCCTTAAGAAGCTGTAATTAAAAAGGGAGCTGTGGCTGTGTGGAAAAAAAGGTCTCTCATATATATAGTGAGCATGAGGGTTGTTTTTGTCAGCAATCTGTTTTCAATAACAACTGGAGGTGGCCTCTTGTCTGCTGAGACATCTGAAGATTTTTTTTTTTTTTTGTGCCATTTCCAGCAAAGCCGTCTCGAAATCCTTAAAGACATTAGGAAAGCGAAAAGGTCAAGATGTAACTTCCGATATGTGAATCTCTGTGCCACATTGGTGGTATTTATAGTATATAATGTTTGTCATCTGAATAACTAATTCAGGTCACACAAGAACAAGACTTCTGGACAGTTGGTTGGGGCAGATGCAGGCTTTTAAACAGCACACTGAGATGTGAGCATTTCCCCATTGTCTCATCAGCCCTATATTTGACATGTCAGATTTTGATAATTACATGCATGACGTTCTATTTTAGTGAATTTGTGTGGAGGTCATACAGCCCAAACGCTTCTCTTTCTCTGTAACGCCATGAGCCTATAATATAAAGAACATAAACAGTTTTTGTGCTGATTGGCAGGGTTGGGATATGATTGTTACTGTTTCCTGCTGCAGTGAGGCATGTGACTTCAGTCTTTATGCCTGATGATGGTTGTATTCCAAACCATAGGTCTCTATGCTAAGTAAGGCGTCATGATTTACTGTCAGTAAAAGATAGTCTTTCACATCTCCGTTATGCAGATAGGCGGAAGTGGAACCGTCTATCTGACAGAGCATAGAGCATTCATCATACACACCAGCAGTCATGCATGTACATTATATGTAGATAAGCACACGTGTATTCCACAGTGTGAATGCACTCAGCGGGAAATAGTCAGCAGAAATAAAACAGTGATACCCCCAATCTTTTCTGCTTTTGTGTATTTTCTAACCTGTGTCTAAAACCACCTTTGTGATGCTATAATCCATCCTCCACACCAGTGACTTACAGTAAGTGCTCAAAATAAGGCATTGCACCATCCCTCCACCCCTCCCTCAACCCATTTTTTTCCCCCTTTCACTCCACCCCTCTATCTCTCTCCATGTCCCTCTCCCTTCTCTGATCTGCTGTGTTTGAGTACCAGAGGTCATAAGCTTTGGACATGGCAAAGGCCCCGGTCAGACCGATGTGCTGACTGAGGGGATACGGGGCTTGACTTTGGGCAGTGTGAAAGATCCAGGCCTGCCGTGTTTGTCTGTCTGTCCGTCTCACAGGCCACACTATAATAAGATTGCGGGGCTCTGTAAGGCGGATTTACTGGAGCACAACTCCCCCTAGGGCCTTTTCATAGAAATTGGTTCCTCCATATTTCACCCTAGCTTCTCACTCTCCCCCTTTTGTCAAAAGTGTCTATCTTATTCTCTCACTCCCTCACTCTGTCTTTCTAAACCTCTGGTGTTGCTCCCCACTTTCTTTTGTTAATTATGATATGCTTCTTTCCTTTCTTTCTGTGGGTGAAGATTGAACTTAGCCACAAATGGAAGCGTGAAGCTGAGCCAAATGGAGCTGCGAAAAGCAGACACAATGAAAGAGAAAGAGGGATGTGGAGAATATGTCCTGGGATATGGTACAAGTTACCATTTAAAAAGTCCTCTCCACATGTATGCCTCTCTCTCACAACATGTTTATTCCGATGGACTTTCCCATGTCCTTATGGAATCTCATAGAGACGTGAATTTTTACACAGCACTGCTATAAGGAATGTTACATATATGTCTGGCTTTAAGCTAATGTGGTTCACAGTTTGTAATGTTTCTAGGTCACCTTGCTGCAATTTGAAGGGGCCATGAACCCAAACTTGACTAACAAAACAGGTTTTTTTCATACTATGTGTGCAAAGCTGCCACAGAGGTGAAATCTGCTGTGTCTCATTATTGATGTTGACACAAATGATGTGGTCTTGCAGTCCAATCATCCCAGCTGTGCACACTGTGAATGAGGCCAATACAAATGCAAGCACAAACTCACACCAAGGCTAGCTTATTTTTGGACCACTGTGTCATCCATTCCAGAGCACAAAAGCCCCTCTGCAAGACCATAACTAAGCGGGAAAGTGAGGAGCAGCGATTGTATACCAAACAAAAAGCCCTCTGATTTCTCTGCAGAGTCTTTCTGGTAAAAACTAAGACAGATTACTTTCTGTTACAGATACAACATATGTGCTGCCTATTGCACCTTTGAAATACAAACAATTTATGGCACTCTGAGCCTCATTGTTGGGCTATGAAGCATATTTTGGCACAGTTAGTGAGGTGACCCTCTGTCATTGTTTGAGGGTCAATTTAAAGTTGGTAAGTGAAAAGTCAAGTGCATTTTGTGGTAAAAGATTGCAATGCCCCGCTTTCTTCGGTCACCCTGGCTCTATCTATTTTATAGGCGAACTCTTTTATTACGGAGCCTGCAGCTGAAGCGGTGGGCAGTTGAAGGGGAGGTGGGAGGTGAGAAAGGAAGCAGGGAGCTCTTATCAGGCCTGCTACACTGTGCAAGGTTCAGGCCTGGGCTGCTGATGAGTGATTGCAGAGGCAGTGATCACAAAGGCTAGCCTGAGGAGTTGAAGGAAGACAGTGGGCAGACCAGCAGACCCCTTAACCACCATCAGACATTAACTCGCCCCATTAGGTCAAACCGGCTGACAGTCTGACCCTTCTCCCTCTTGAATATTCTTTAAACTGCAAAGCTCTCTCTCTCTCCTGACATCCAAACTAAAAAATATCGGTGGGGAGTCCACAAGATGACCGACCCTGCAAATGCTGCATTAAAAAGTCATAAACCTTGATACCTTCAGGGTCCAGGAGCTCCTCACTGAGAAAGCCTTTATTTTTGTGCTGACTGATGATTTGAACCTAGTAGGTGGTCCAACAGCAGGAGAAGGACCTCAGCACTCTTAGGCTGCCAAAGGGACACACAAACACACTGACAACTATGAAGTACTCGCTCTCTGTCCATCTGACGAATGTCAATTGGAAACTTTAAGCTTGATTGACAATGAGAAGCCCTCAGCTCAATTTTATAGCAGAAGAACTGCTGAAACCCACCAGATGATGTTATCTGTATGGGGGAAACTCTCCACTTTTCTCCTCTGTGTCCTGCGTCAGCACTGACTCATTGATTTCATAGCACAGAGCTGACATTTTCATTGGCCCAAAGATCACTTATGGGACAGGGTGTTGGCTCCTGTGAGGGTGGACCAGTAGACAAGTGAACAGGCGCCCAGTGAGTGCTGATGCATTCACAGACCACATTTGGCCTCTTGTGGAACATTTGACAGCCTGTGATTTTGTCTAGTGAGCATAAAGGCATTTTTTCAGCGACTGGCTTTGGGTTTTAATCACTCTGCAGCATACACATAACACCTGTGCATGTACATAGTTTTTGTTCAGCCATGATGTTTATTTATTCTGTGCAAACAGGAAGAACCATTGGACCTCTAAGCAGCTATTAAGCAGCATAATAATGAAAACGAGATATAAAAATATTTACACAACCGGTACATTCCCATATGATTACAGATAGATGCCAATAACTTTATTTTAAGCGTTCAGAATCCCCCGGAGCTAATGGCTTATTCAACTATTAAATTAAAGGCAGGTAGTTAAGTTGAATTTTGTCGAGCCAAAAATATCTGACGCATTTGTGTGCATAAGCTCAGTGGAGCTCTGCATTGTTGTACAGTCTTTCTACCAGGTGGAGGGAGTCGAATATCTCAGCAGTGTACCACCCCCTCTAGACACACACAAACACACACACACACACACACAACAGCTTCGGCTTCCAGCAAACCCCCGTGACGCCTCTGGCTAATTCCACTCGAGCCCGCCGGGCTGTCCAGCATCCTCCAATAAATTAGCCTTGCTGCTCCCCCACTGAGACACAGGCCCTGACAGTCTGGCTTGTGCCCAAAGTCACTTGCTTACACACACACATGGTTATTGCTACTTTTCACTGCAACCGAAGCACTTCACTTAGTAGACTAGGCGATGCTTTGGATACGTTCCGTCTGCAGTAGTTGTGGATGATGTCTGTCCTATATCGGATATTCCCATTTTTAATTCAAATGACTTAATTTATCTTTTTCTGCATGTTTATTATAGCTGGCAGTATAGTTCCTCACCGGGTATCTTTCAATTCAAGGCTACAACTCCCAAGTACTTGCTGACAGTAACATTGCAATATTTGACCACCCCTGTCAAAAAGGGTTAACAAAAAGATCATTATAATGTTTCTCTTTGACCTTCTATGTCAAACTCTTTTTTCCTGTTTCAAGAATCCCCATTCGGTCTCCCGTCAGAGTCCGGATGTGATGTATCTTAGCATCTGTCAGACAGTGATTGGAATTCTGGGTCATATCTCTCACTGTGTCTTCTGTCTCAGTTTCTTGTATCAGCATGGTTTCGCTTCCCAATCGCAGCATCTGCCTCTTGTCTCAAGTTCGAATCGAGCTAGTGTTCTCATCTGACATCTCTCTAACTCCTCTCTCCCTTCATCTCCCTCAGTTCTATGCAGCCTGCTGTCGGTAGGTGCCCAAACGGATATGAAGAAGGTCGTTGGGGACAATGCTACCTTACCGTGCCACCACCAGTTCCCATCATCCAACTCTCTTGACATTGAGTGGCTACTTCAAAGACCAAACTCCAAACAGAAAGTGGTGAGATAAGGTTACTTTTTCTTTCGTGTTTCATCCTTGCCTCCCCATAGGGTTAATTGAATACTGACATTATTACTTTGGCTTTTAGGCCATAGCTTCGTTACTTAAATATAAAGTTTTAGCCCTTAAGATTTCAGTCATGGTTGAATTTGGCGACTCTCATGGTTACAGGAGATATCAGCAAGCGGTTAAATACTACTGCAGACACTCCTAGAGAAGCTACTTTGACTAAAATACAACAGAACAACTTATCTGTTTGCCGTGCAGCCAAACAAACTCATGTTTTTACAATGCAGCGCTAATCTCAGTGACAAATTCAATGTGGTCCCTGTGACAGCTTCGCACAAAAAAAGCTACCCAGTGTTACACCCGTTAAATGCTTTAAATGTGAAGCAGTAGCAGTAGGATGTTTCATTTGCTTTGGCAGCAACTTAACACACCTCTAACAGTGAATATGTAGCTTGTATCAATGAGAATAAAAAAACAAAACAAAACAGTAATACTGAAATACATGCATGTCTCATTTCCTGATATTTGAACCCAGCAGTAGAAGGGCAGACTGTGCTACTAGCAATGGCAGCTACTATATAGAGAGGTATTACTATATAGAGAGCATTTTTTTTATTTACAGACTAAAAGGAATGCTAAAAAAAATGAAGAGCATAAATGGTATCAAAATGCACTTTGAAAAAAGTAAAACTTTTTTTATGCTATGGGTCAAACATAAACATATGGAGAATATATTTTTCTTGGACAGGGTTGCACACTTTTTAACCTTAGTCACTCGAGGGTAGATACAAATTGTAAACATTTGTGCTTAAACTCAGACCTCCCTCTCTTTCTCTCTCTCTCTCTCTCTCTCTCTCTCTCTCTCTCTCTCTCTCTCTCTCTCTCTCTCTCTCTCTCTCTCTCTCTCTCTCTCGTTCATAGCAGGCTGCTATTGTCAAATATATCAAGTATATTACAGTTGAGAGATAGAAAGTGACTACATCAAACAGGCTGATAAGTGACATGAAAGCCTTTTTTCGGGGAATTGGTTGCATTAGTTAGATGAAAAGTGAGATCACTGAGAATTAAAATGTTAGTGTATATTACCAGATTCAGAAAATTTGAAAATTATTGCATGTGGGTGATGATCAAACAACAGTTTCTCTCTCTCTCTCTCTCTCTCTCTCTCTCTCTCTCTCTCTCTCTCTCTCTCTCTCTCTCTCTCTCTCTCTCTCTCTCTCTCTCTCTCTCTGTCTCTCTCTTACACACACATACACATGCATTTTTATCTATCGCCTATCTTTCCTCCATTGTAGTCATGCTGATTGATTTCCAACGGGACTTATTACAGTTGCAAATTAACTCATGGCCCAGAGTTACTGTAGCACTTCAAGTTTTATTGCCCTCAACAAAGGAAATCATTCTGCAAAATGTTCCCCCCACTTTCAACTCTGGACTCTTGACTTTTCAGTCTTCACACACCCTTTATCTGTTGCATTTAAAGCATAAATACTCAAATTACTTGATGTTCAAGGCTTCTTATAATGAGACTGGAATTATATCTTCTCAAATACTGTCTTTCTTTCTCTTTATCAATCTCTCTTCAACTATTAAAACATATGAAATCAGGCAAACATTTGATTCCAAATTCATGCTCTACATAAAGTAATACATTGCTTTGAGTTTCATTCGCTATGTCCACATGTAATCTTTTAGAGGAACTATAACTAGAACATTAAATCAGCAGTTGGCAGCTAATGAAACAGATGTTCTTTATCCTGGAAAAATGCTGTTGACTTTATCCTATCTTCCATCCTTAAACAGCAACAGAACTATTCCGTCTAAAGTAAAGCTTCACCTGGCTGAAAGTCTTTAAATGGCCTCAACTTAGTCTTTTCACAGCCTCTGAAGATGTCATGGTATCGTTTCACTGGTTTTGAATCATTGCCTTTCTTCACCCAAATTGAACGTATTATCTGATGACAGACAGAGCGTAAAATCTCACCAGCTTTCTGGCAGAAGAAAGAGATTTCCTTTGTCTTTGGAAGTCGTTTGTTCGTGCACTGGAGTGTTGGTTAGCACAGAGAAGTGTAACACTGCGAGAAATAAAAGAAGAATGTGTGAAGGGGGAGAGAGAGAGAGAGAGAGAGGGGGGCTGAGACTGAAAGAAAGGGAAAAACAAGTGTCTTACGCTTTGATGAATCAGATGGGCGCTGCCACATTGCGATGAATATTTAACAGGAAGATAACATTAAAACCAAATGTCTGAAAATTTGATTAGGAAAGAGACTGCGCCTGTAGCTGAATGATTAAATCATTCTTTTGTTCTGCTGGAAGGCCGTGTTGAGAGGGGAAGAGCATCTTGTCAACATTTAGCCTATGTTAGCAAATGTACAGGCTACATGTGTCAAGGGGTTGCAGACGGGGCTTAAGAGGTCCATTCTATGAATCGCACCGACACCAAAAAGACCGGCTCTCCTTCACTGTGCTGATCTGCAACCTGTCATAACTATAGTTTAAAAGGTAAAGAAAAAAACACTGTATCAACATAGTGATACAGTTTAAACTGATGTAATGTGATGTCATTTTCCAATAAAAACAATGAAGGTAGGGTGTGTAAAGATAAATACCTAACAAATTACATTCCTCTCTTAAAAAATACAACACACTTTAGATTTACTGTATGCTGTTGATTTTCATTGCATGAAAATATGAAATTAAGCTTATTGGTTTATTATGATTTAGGATTTATTACAACACTTATACACTTATTTACACTGTATTTACTCAACTGTACAGATGGATAGTGATACATTAACAATATGTTTAAATTATTTTGGTTTCTATGTTGTTTGTTCCAAATAATCCTTAACCCATTATAATATATATACATAACATATAAAGGTGCTCTCTATATAATTGTTCTAAAACCTGAAGCATTGTTAGAAAACAGCCTCCTAAAGCATGTTAAACAATCACAAGGTACCGGTTTGTTAATCAGCACCGGCATTCTTGCTACCGCCGCTCCCTTTCTTCATTCCCTCTTGACCACAGCTGCTCTCTCTCTCATTCGCTGGTGCACTCAGCTCTTCCTCTCTTTTTATCGCGTCTGTTTTGAAATGAGCCGGGAAGCCGACAGCGAAGTCTAACTTTACTTTTAATATTATCAAACGAAAGGAAATGTCCACCCCTCACCCTAGTAACGTCTTTGTACTCCCTTATGGCTGGGTTTCACAACTCTGATCCCTGGCTGTGATTGGCCACCTCAGCGTGACATTGGGTTGTGTTTCTCCAAAAGTTGACTCTGGATCAACTTCCTGACTGCAGACCAGCCATTGTCAATGTGGCCTAAACGCACCACTGCCATTCAAAAGAGTGGGAGGACCCGGATGAATTTATACTGCACAACTACTATGGGCCTAATGCACCCATAGAGTGGGTCCATCAGAGACTTCTGCCAGCCTGACCCAGGTGACCTCCAGTTTAGGCCTCTGGCTAACTGGAAGTGGGTTAAAATAATGAAATGTGATCATACAGAACAGATTAAATTAGATAGTGGAATGAGCCATTTGGGTTGTGAAGCTCAAAAAATGTATCGATTGTTTTGCATTTGTGCACATTTTTGTGCATAGCCACCTATGATTGTGTGTGTGTGAAAAATGCTTTTTAGGCCTTTGCCATATAAGTTGTAATTCCATGGTTTGGCCACTATGTCAAATTGGCTTCAAAGGCCAGTGCTCTTCCTGGGGCTTGAAAACACAAACAAAATAAAATGCATCCCATAATGCATTTCGCAAGATTTCAGCTAATCACAATGCATATGTTTAGACAACGATGATATCACGTAAAATGCGCTCACGTCACATCCAGTCTTAAAGGGTAAAACAGAGAATATTACAACAACAGGGTATGTTATGATATGAAAATAAAATAAATACCATACATGATAATCTTATATTTGAACATACCCAGTATAGTACATTTAATAAATACTATTCATAAAAAGTAATCTTTCTGTTTTTGCCAACAAACTTGTGTCTTAGCCTTTGTATAAACCCAGAGAAGGCAGGGACACAGCATGTCTGCATAGTCATTTCATGTATTACTGAATATATAAACCACCTTATTTTAATTGTTAACTATGCTAACAGCCTGTGGCCATTTTACAAAATCCTTCATAAATTCCTCACAGTCACCGTCACTATCTCTCATTTGTGTTGGTCTCATAAGCATATGTTCAGAATACCCACAGACATAAGCAGGAGTTTAAATACACATACAGGTTTAGTGTCGTCTACATTCACATATGTGTGTGTAATAAATGTCCAGAATTCATGAAGTCAACAGAAGTGTGCCCATAGGCAGATGTTTTTTTTAAAAATATGTCCCACTTTGTTTAGGTGCCAGAGCCATGTGTCTTTGTGCCTGTAGCTATGGCACTGTAATATAGGTCTGCATTCACAGTGTGTTTACGCAGAAGCTGCTTTGAGTGTGTAGGTCTTTGCATGTGTGTGCAAATGGCCAGTTGTCACCTGTGATCACAGCAGGTGCCCCTGTTTCTTAAGCGCTGATGTGCTGTGGCACCGGCATTTAGCAGTCCCCATCTGCAGGCTCTCACTTGCCCTGAGTAATAGGCGACAGCTGTGTTTGTTTGTGTTTGTGGATGTGGATAGAACGAGAGAAGAGAGAGAGAGGGTAAAAATTAAGGAGAAGATAGAAAATAAGCAAAGATACAAACAGACAGAGATGAGAAAATGAAAGCTTTCAGTGCATGTTTACAGATGTTACACTCAAATTTCAAATCATCTGATTTTTCCTTTGAAGGCCCAGTCGTTGCAAACAGCAAAGAAAAAGGAAAAATATTACAAACACAATCTGCTTTTGATGCACTTGTCTAATTTGACTGTTTATTTCAGGGTTTTTATAGGTTCTCTTTTACTTTTTACTTACTTTACTCTTTTACACTGTATTTATTTTGCTATGTAGAAAAATATTAAAGTCCTCACATTAGCAAATCATAAAGAAAACAATATAAAGATACATAGAAAATATGTAAGAAAGAAGAGTATAAGTACATGTGCATGTGAGTATGTACAGTATACATGCAGACCTACATACACATTCACACGCATTGATACAAACATACATGTGCATACTTGACTGAATATTTACTGTCCTGATTTCCATACACTCCATACACACGTTTTTCCATATTATACACTAATTCTCATTTCCTTTACCTCAATGTAATTTATACAAAGTCATGCTTGTCCTATGTTGAATTCCCTCACTGAAAGATCAATTTAAATCAGACTACCCCATCACCTTATCATAATGATCAGTTGTGTTTATTGCATTACTGAGAATAAG